>NC_092335.1:485610000-485910000 GCF_046630445.1 Rutidosis leptorrhynchoides
CCATAGAATGTAGTTTCACATACTTGTGTCTATTTTGTAAATCATTTATAAAACCTGCATGTATTCTCATCCCAAAAATATTAGATTTTAAAAGTGGGACTATAACTCACTTTCACAGATTTTTACTTCGTCGGGAAGTAAGACTTGGCCACTGGTTGATTCACGAACCTATAACAATATATACATATATATCAAAGTATGTTCAAAATATATTTACAACACTTTTAATATATTTTGATGTTTTAAGTTTATTAAGTCAGCTGTCCTCGTTAGTAACCTACAACTAGTTGTCCACAGTTAGATGTACAGAAATAAATCGATAAATATTATCTTGAATCAATCCACGACCCAGTGTATACGTATCTCAGTATTGATCACAACTCAAACTATATATATTTTGGAATCAACCTTAACCCTGTATAGCTAACTCCAACATTCACATATATAGTGTCTATGGTTGTTCCGAAATATATATAGATGTATCGACATGATAGGTCGAAACATTGTATACGTGTCTATGGTATCTCAAGATTACATAATATACAATACAAGTTGATTAAGTTATGGTTGGAATAGATTTGTTACCAGTTTTCACGTAGCTAAAATGAGAAAAATTATCCAATCTTGTTTTACCCATAACTTCTTCATTTTAAATCCGTTTTGAGTGAATCAAATTGCTATGGTTTCATATTGAACTCTATTTTATGAATCTAAACAGAAAAAGTATAGGTTTATAGTCGAAAAAATAAGTTACAAATCGTTTTTGTAAAGGTTGTCATTTTAGTCGAAAGAACGACGTCTAGATGACCATTTTAGAAAACATACTTCCACTTTGAGTTTAACCATAATTTTTGGATATAGTTTCATGTTCATAATAAAAATCATTTTCTCAGAATAACAACTTTTAAATCAAAGTTTATCATAGTTTTTAATTAACTAACCCAAAACAGCCCGCGGTGTTACTACGACGGCGTAAATTCGGTTTTACGGTGTTTTTCGTGTTTCCAGGTTTTAAATCATTAAGTTAGCATATCATATAGATATAGAACATGTGTTTAGTTGATTTTAAAAGTCAAGTTAGAAGGATTAACTTTTGTTTGCGAACAAGTTTAGAATTAACTAAACTATGTTCTAGTGATTACAAGTTTAAACCTTCGAATAAGATAGCTTTATATATATGAATCGAATGATGTTATGAATATCATTACTACCTTAAGTTCCTTAGATAAACCTACTGGAAAAGAGAAAAATGGATCTAGCTTCAACGGATCCTTGGATGGCTCGAAGTTCTTGAAGCAGAATCATGACACGAAAACAAGTTCAAGTAAGATCATCACTTGAAATAAGATTGTTATAGTTATAGAAATTGAACCAAAGTTTGAATATGATTATTACCTTGTATTAGAATGATAACCTACTGTAAGAAACAAAGATTTCTTGAGGTTGGATGATCACCTTACAAGATTGGAAGTGAGCTAGCAAACTTGAAAGTATTCTTGATTTTATGTAACTAGAACTTGTAGAATATATGAAGAACACTTAGAACTAGAAGATAGAACTTGAGAGAGATCAATTAGATGAAGAAAATTTGAGAATGAAAGTGTTTGTAGGTGTTTTTGGTCGTTGGTGTATGGATTAGATATAAAGGATATGTAATTTTGTTTTCATGTAAATAAGTCATGAATGATTACTCATATTTTTGTAATTTTATGAGATATTTCATGCTAGTTGCCAAATGATGGTTCCCACATGTGTTAGGTGACTCACATGGGCTGCTAAGAGCTGATCATTAGAGTGTATATACCAATAGTACATACATCTAAAAGCTGTGTATTGTACGAGTACGAATACGGGTGCATACGAGTAGAATTGTTGATGAAACTGAACGAGGATGTAATTGTAAGCATTTTTGTTAAGTAGAATTATTTTGATAAGTGTATTGAAGTCTTTCAAAAGTGTATAAATACATATTAAAACACTACATGTATATACATTTTAACTGAGTCGTTAAGTCATCGTTAGTCGTTACATGTAAGTGTTGTTTTGAAACCTTTAGGTTAACGATCTTGTTAAATGTTGTTAACCCAATGTTTATAATATCAAATGATATTTTAAATTATTATATTATTATGATATTATCATGTATGAATATCTCTTAATATGATATATATATATATACATTAAATGTCTTTACAACGATAATCGTTACATATATGTCTCGTTTAAAAATCATTAAGTTAGTAGTCTTGTTTTTACATATGTAGTTCATTGTTAATATACTTAATGATATGTTTACTTATCATAGTATCATGTTAACTATATATATATCCATATATATGTCATCATATAGTTTTTACAAGTTTTAACGTTCGTGAATCACCGGTCAACTTGGGTGGTCAATTGTCTATATGAAACATATTTCAATTAATCAAGTCTTAAAAAGTTTGATTACTTAACATGTTGGAAACATTTAATCATGTAAATATCAATCTCAATTAATATATATAAACATGGAAAAGTTCGGGTCACTACAGTAACTACCCGTTAAATAAATTTCGTCCCGAAATTTTAAGCTGTTGAAGGTGTTGACAAATCTTCTGGAAATAGATGCGGGTATTTCTTCTTCTTCTGATCTTCACGCTCCCAGGTGAACTCGGGTCCTCTACGAGCATTCCATCGAACCTTAACAATTGGTATCTTGTTTTGCTTAAGTCTTTTAACCTCACGATCCATTATTTCGACGGGTTCTTCGATGAATTGAAGTTTTTCGTTGATTTGGATTTCATCTAACGGAATAGTGAGATCTTCTTTAGCAAAACATTTCTTCAAATTCGAGACGTGGAAAGTGTTATGTACAGCCGCGAGTTGTTGAGGTAACTCAAGTCGGTAAGCTACTGGTCCGACACGATCAATAATCTTGAATGGTCCAATATACCTTGGATTTAATTTCCCTCGTTTACCAAATCGAACAACGCCTTTCCAAGGTGCAACTTTAAGCATGACCATCTCTCCAATTTCAAATTCTATATCTTTTCTTTTAATGTCAGCGTAGCTCTTTTGTCGACTTTGGGCGGTTTTCAACCGTTGTTGAATTTGGATGATCTTCTCGGTAGTTTCTTGTATAATCTCCGGACCCGTAATCTGTCTATCCCCCACTTCACTCCAACAAATCGGAGACCTGCACTTTCTACCATAAAGTGCTTCAAACGGCGCCATCTCAATGCTTGAATGGTAGCTGTTGTTGTAGGAAAATTCTGCTAACGGTAGATGTCGATCCCAACTGTTTCCGAAATCAATAACACATGCTCGTAGCATGTCTTCAAGCGTTTGTATCGTCCTTTCGCTCTGCCCATCAGTTTGTGGATGATAGGCACTACTCATGTCTAGACGAGTTCCTAATGCTTGCTGTAATGTCTGCCAGAATCTTGAAATAAATCTGCCATCCCTATCAGAGATAATAGAGATTGGTATTCCATGTCTGGAGATGACTTCCTTCAAATACAGTCGTGCTAACTTCTCCATCTTGTCATCTTCTCTTATTGGCAGGAAGTGTGCTGATTTGGTGAGACGATCAACTATTACCCAAATAGTATCAAAACCACTTGCAGTCCTTGGCAATTTAGTGATGAAATCCATGGTAATGTTTTCCCATTTCCATTCCGGGATTTCGGGTTGTTGAAGTAGACCTGATGGTTTCTGATGCTCAGCTTTGACCTTAGAACACGTCAAACATTCTCTTACGTATTTAGCAACATCGGCTTTCATACCCGGCCACCAAAAATATTTCTTGAGATCCTTGTACATCTTCCCCGTTCCAGGATGTATTGAGTATCTGGTTTTATGAGCTTCTCTAAGTACCATTTCTCTCATATCTCCAAATTTTGGTACCCAAATCCTTTCAGCCCTATACCGGGTTCCGTCTTCCCGAATATTAAGATGCTTCTCCGATCCTTTGGGTATTTCATCCTTTAAATTTCCCTCTTTTAAAACTCCTTGTTGCGCCTCCTTTATTTGAGTAGTAAGGTTATTATGAATCATTATATTCATAGATTTTACTCGAATGGGTTCTCTGTCCTTCCTGCTCAAGGCATCGGCTACCACATTTGCCTTCCCCGGGTGGTAACGAATCTCAAAGTCGTAATCATTGAATAATTCAATCCACCTACGCTGCCTCATATTCAGTTGTTTCTGATTAAATATGTGTTGAAGACTTTTGTGGTCGGTATATATAATACTTTTGACCCCATATAAGTAGTGCCTCCAAGTCTTTAATGCAAAAACAACCGCGCCTAATTCCAAATCATGCGTCGTATAATTTTGTTCGTGAATCTTCAATTGTCTAGACGCATAAGCAATCACCTTCGTTCGTTGCATTAATACACAATCGAGACCTTGCTTTAATGCGTCACAATAAATCACAAAATCATCATTCCCTTCAGGCAATGACAATATAGGTGCCGTAGTTAGCTTTTTCTTTAATAACTGAAACGCTTTCTCTTGTTCATCATTCCATTCAAATTTCTTCCCTTTATGCGTTAATGCAGTCAAGGGTTTTGCTATTCTGGAAAAGTCTTGGATGAACCTTCTGTAGTAACCAGCTAGTCCTAAAAATTGGCGTATGTGTTTCGGAGTTTTCGGGGTTTCCCACTTTTCAACAGTTTCTATCTTTGCCGGATCTACCTTAATACCTTCTTTGTTCACTATGTGACCGAGGAATTGAACTTCTTTCAACCAAAACGCACACTTTGAAAACTTAGCATACAATTCTTCCTTCCTCAATACTTCTAACACCTTTCTCAAATGTTCACCGTGTTCTTGGTTATTCTTTGAGTAAATAAGTATGTTATCAATGAAAACAATGACAAACTTGTCAAGGTATGGTCCACACACTCGGTTCATAAGGTCCATGAACACAGCTGGTGCGTTAGTTAAACCAAACGGCATGACCATAAACTCGTAATGACCGTAACGTGTTCTGAAAGCAGTCTTTGGAATATCATCTTCTTTCACCCGCATTTGATGATACCCGGAACGTAAGTCAATCTTTGAATAAACAGACGAGCCTTGTAGTTGATCAAATAAGTCGTCGATTCTTGGTAGTGGGTAGCGGTTCTTGATGGTAAGTTTGTTCAACTCTCGGTAGTCGATATACAACCTGAATGTACCATCTTTCTTCTTGACAAACAAAACAGGAGCTCCCCACGGTGATGTGCTTGGTCGAATGAAACCACGCTCTAAAAGTTCTTGTAATTGGCTTTGTAGTTCTTTTATCTCGCTGGGTGCGAGTCTGTAAGGAGCACGAGCTATTTGTGCAGCTCCTGGTACAAGATCTATTTGAAATTCAACGGATCGATGTGGGGGTAATCCCGGTAATTCTTTTGGAAATACATCGGAAAATTCTTTTGCAATGGGAACATCATTGATGCTCTTTTCTTCAGTTTGTACTTTCTCGACGTGTGCTAGAACAGCATAGCAACCTTTTCTTATTAGTTTTTGTGCCTTCAAATTACTAATAAGATGTAGCTTCGTGTTGCCCTTTTCTCCGTACACCATTAAGGGTTTTCCTTTTTCTCGTATAATGCGAATTGCATTTTTGTAACAAACAATCTCTGCTTTCACTTCTTTCAACCAGTCCATACAGATTATCACATCAAAACTCCCTAACTCTACTGGTATCAAATCAATCTTAAATGTTTCGCTAACCAGTTTAATTTCTCGATTCCGACATATATTATCTGCTGAAATTAATTTACCATTTGCTAATTCGAGTAAAAATTTACTATCCAAAGGCGTCAATGGACAACTTAATTTAGCACAAAAATCTCTACTCATATAGCTTCTATCCGCACCCAAATCAAATAAAACGTAAGCAGATTTATTGTCAATAAGAAACGTACCCGTAACAAGCTCCGGGTCTTCCTGTGCCTCTGCCGCATTAATATTGAAAACTCTTCCGCGGCCTTGTCCATTTGTGTTCTCCTGGTTCGGGCAATTTCTAATAATGTGGCCCGGTTTTCCACATTTATAACAAACTACATTGGTATAACTTGCTCCGACACTACTTGCTCCGCCATTACTCGTTCCGACACCATTTGTTCCTTTCGTTCTATTAACCCCTGGTCCGTAGACCTCACACTTCGCCGCGCTATGACCATTTCTTTTACACTTGTTGCAAAATTTGGTGCAGAACCCCGAGTGATACTTTTCACACCTTTGGCATAGCTGCTTCTGATTGTTGTTGTTGTTGCGGTTATTATTGTTGTTGGGATAATTGTTGTAGTTGCTGTTGTTGTTGTTGTTGTTGTTGTTGTTGTTGTTGGGCCGTTTGTTGTAGTTGCGATTGATGTTGCGATTGTTGGGATAATTGTTGCGATTATTGTTGTAATTGCTGTTGTTGTTGTATTGGTGATTCTTATCCCCGTTTTCCTCCCACTTTCTTTTGACTTGCTTCACATTGGCCTCTTCAGCAGTCTGTTCTTTAATTCTTTCTTCAATCTGGTTCACTAGTTTGTGAGCCATTCTACATGCCTGTTGTATGGAGGCGGGCTCGTGTGAACTTATATCTTCTTGGATTCTTTCCGGTAATCCTTTCACAAATGCGTCGATCTTCTCTTCCTCATCTTCGAATGCTCCCGGACACAATAGGCACAATTCTGTGAATCGTCTTTCGTACGTGGTAATATCAAATCCTTGGGTTCGTAACCCTCTAAGTTCTGTCTTGAGCTTATTGACCTCGGTTCTGGGACGGTACTTCTCGTTCATCAAGTGCTTGAATACTGACCACGGTAGTGCGTACACATCGTCTTGTCCCACTTGCTCTAGATAGGTATTCCACCATGTTAACGCAGAACCTGTGAAGGTATGCATAGCGTACTTCACTTTGTCCTCTTCAGTACACTTACTTATGGCAAACACCGATTCGACCTTCTCGGTCCACCGTTTCAATCCGATCTGTCGTTCGGTTCCATCAAATTCCAAAGGTTTACAGGCAGTGAATTCTTTATAGGTGCATCCTACACGATTTCCTGTACTGCTAGATCCAAGGTTATTGTTGGTATGTAGCGCAGCCTGTACTGCGGCTATGTTTGAAGATAGAAAAGTACGGAATTCCTCTTCATTCATATTCACGGTGTGTCGAGTAGTCGATGCCATTTCCTTCAAAATAGTCAAATGGAACAAGTTAATCATACAGAATATTAAGAGTAGTTAATAGTATTTCGTAGCATAATATGAACTCATTTATAAAAGCTTTTTCTTCATATTAGCGTTTTATAAGTTTAAATTCGGGTAGTACCTACCCGTTAAGTTCATACTTAGTAGCTAATATACAATTCAACTACTACAATTCTATATGAAAAACTGATTATAATAATATTTCGCGTTCAAACTTTTTCACAATATTTTACAAACTTACAATACCGCTTATTTTACATATAGCATGAAATATAGCACACAATAAATTTGATACAAGATGGTTGTGAAGATAATTCTAGCTAGTACACAAGTCGTTCAGCAAAGGCAATAAAGACACGTAATTCATACGTCCAGAAACAAGTCATGCATTCTGGTTTTACTAGGATTACTTCCCATCCTTGGTCTTGTGGAACATAACCGTTATGGCCGTTGATAAGACAGCGTGTTGTAACGTCGTCAAAGGGACGAGGGTTACGTAATGTCCAACAGTCCCGTAACAATCTAAAAACCTCATTTCTTACCCCAATTACCGACTCCGTCACTTGTGGGAACATTTTGTTTAATAGTTGTAGCCCGATGTTCTTGTTCTCACTTTGGTGAGAAGCGAACATTACTAATCCGTAAGCATAACATGCTTCTTTATGTTACATGTTAGCCGCTTTTTCTAAATCACGAAGTCCAATATTCGGATATATTGAGTCAAAATAATTTCTTAACCCATTGCGTAAAATAGCATTTGGGTTCCCCGCAATATATGCGTCAAAGTAAACACATCGTAACTTATGGATTTCCCAATGTGATATCCCCCATCTTTCGAACGAAAGCCTTTTATAAACCAAGGCATTCTTGGAACGTTCTTCGAATGTCTTACAAACTGATCTCGCCTTAAATAGTTGTGCCGAAGAATTCTGACCGACTCTAGACAAGATTTCATCAATCATGTCTCCGGGTAGGTCTCTTAAAATATTGGGTTGTCTATCCATTTTGTGTTTTTATACTGTAAAATAGACAAGAGTTAGATTCATAAAAAAATACTTATTAATACAAGCAATTTTTACATATATCTTAAAGCATAAGCACACTACATTACATATATTACACCACACGAATACAACTATCTTATTCCGACTCGCTTGTTTCTTCTTCTTCGATTTTGGTTCGTTTTGCCAAGTTTCTAGGGATATATGATGTTCCCCTAATACAAGCCGTCGTTTTCCACATTGGTTTAGAAAAACCCGGTGGTTTAGAGGTTCCCGGGTCATTGTTACAACTTAAGGACTTCGGGGGTTGACGATACATATAAAGTTCATCGGGGTTGGAATTAGATTTCTCTATTTTTATGCCCTTTCCCTTATTATTTTCTTTTGCCTTTTTAAATTCAGTTGGGGTAATTTCTATAACATCATCGGAATTCTCGTCGGAATCCGATTCATCGGAGAATTGGTAATCCTCCCAATATTTTGCTTCCTTGGCGGAAACACCATTGACCATAATTAACCTTGGTCGGTTGGTTGAGGATTTTCTTTTACTTAACCGTTTTATTATTTTCCCCACCGGTTCTATTTCTTCATCCGGTTCCGATTCTTCTTCCGGTTCCGATTCTTCTTCCGGTTCCGACTCTTCTTCCGGTTCCTCTTCGGGAACTTGTGAATCAGTCCACGAATCATTCCAATTTACATTTGACTCTTCATTATTATTAGGTGAGTCAATGGGACTTGTTCTAGAGGTAGACATCTATCACATAATATCAAACGCATTAAGAGATTAATATATCACATAATATTCACATGTTAAAAATATATAGTTTCCAACAAAATTTGTTAAGCAATCATTTTTCAAGTAAACACGGTCGAAGTCCAGACTCACTAATGCATCCTAACAAACTCGATAAGACACACTAATGCAAAATTCTGGTTCTTTAAGACCAATGCTCGGATACTAACTGAAATGTCCCGTTCTTATTGATTAAAAACGTTCCATATTAATTGATTTCGTTGCGAGGTTTTGACCTCTATATGAGATGTTTTTCAAAGACTGCATTCATTTTTAAAACAAACCATAACCTTTATTTCATAAATAAAGGTTTAAAAACCTTTACGTAGATTATCAAATAATGATAATCTAAAATATCCTGTTTACACACGACCATTACATAATGGTTTACAATACAAATATGTTACATCGAAATCAGTTTCTTGAATGCAGTTTTTACAAAATATCATACAAACATGGACTCCAAATCTTGTCCTTATTTTAGTATGCAACAGCGGAAGCTCTTAGTATTCACCTGAGAATAAACATGCTTTAAACGTCAACAAAAATGTTGGTGAGTTATAGGTTTAACCTATATATATCAAATCGTAACAATAGACCACAAGATTTCATATTTCAATACACATCCCATACATAGAGATAAAAATCATTCATATGGTGAACACCTGGTAACCAACATTAACAAGATGCATATATAAGAATATCCCCATCATTCCGGGACACCCTTCGGATATGATATAAATTTCGAAGTACTAAAGCATCCGGTACTTTGGATGTGGTTTGTTAGGCCCAATAGATCTATCCTTAGGATTCGCGTCAATTAGGGTGTCTGTTCCCTAATTCTTAGATTACCAGACTTAATAAAAAGGGGCATATTCGATTTCGATAATTCAACCATAGAATGTAGTTTCACGTACTTGTGTCTATTTTGTAAATCATTTATAAAACCTGCATGTATTCTCATCCCAAAAATATTAGATTTTAAAAGTGGGACTATAACTCACTTTCACATATTTTTACTTCGTCGGGAAGTAAGACTTGGCCACTGGTTGATTCACGAACCTATAACAATATATACATATATATCAAAGTATGTTCAAAATATATTTACAACACTTTTAATATATTTTGATGTGTTAAGTTTATTAAGTCAGCTGTCCTCGTTAGTAACCTACAACTAGTTGTCCACAGTTAGATGTACAGAAATAAATCGATAAATATTATCTTGAATCAATCCACGACCCAGTGTATACGTATCTCAGTATTGATCACAACTCAAACTATATATATTTTGGAATCAACCTCAACCCTGTATAGCTAACTCCAACATTCACATATAAAGTGTCTATGGTTGTTCCGAAATATATATAGATGTGTCGACATGATAGGTCGAAACATTGTATATGTGTCTATGGTATCTCAAGATTACATAATATACAATACAAGTTGATTAAGTTATGGTTGGAATAGATTTGTTACCAATTTTCACGTAGCTAAAATGAGAAAAATTATCCAATATTGTTTTACCCATAACTTCTTCATTTTAAATCCGTTTTGAGTGAATAAAATTGCTATGGTTTCATATTGAACTCTATTTTATGAATCTAAACAGAAAAATTACAGGTTTATAGTCAAAAAAATAAGTTACAAGTCATTTTTGTAAAGGTAGTCATTTCAGTCGAAAGAACGACGTCTAGATGACCATTTTAGAAAACATACTTCCACTTTGAGTTTAACCATAATTTTTGGATATAGTTTCATGTTCATAATAAAAATCATTTTCTCAGAATAACAACTTTTAAATCAAAGTTTATCATAGTTTTTAATTAACTAACCCAAAACAGCCCGCGGTGTTACTACGACGGCATAAATCCGGTTTTACGGTGTTTTTCGTGTTTCCAGGTTTTAAATCATTAAGTTAGCATATCATATAGATATAGAGAATGTGTTTAGTTGATTTTAAAAGTCAAGTTAGAAGGATTAACTTTTGTTTGCGAACAAGTTTAGAATTAACTAAACTATGTTCTAGTGATTACAAGTTTAAACCTTCGAATAAGATAGCTTTATATATATGAATCGAATGATGTTATGAATATCATTACTACCTTAAGTTCCTTGGATAAACCTACTGGAAAAGAGAAAAATGGATCTAGCTTCAACGGATCCTTGGATGGCTCGAAGTTCTTGAAGCAGAATCATGACACGAAAACAAGTTCAAGTAAGATCATCACTTGAAATAAGATTGTTATAGTTATAGAAATTGAACCAAAGTTTGAATATGATTATTACCTTGTATTAGAATGATAACCTACTGTAAGAAACAAAGATTTCTTGAGGTTGGATGATCACCTTACAAGATTGAAAGTGAGCTAGCAAACTTGAAAGTATTCTTGATTTTATGTAACTAGAACTTGTAGAATATATGAAGAACACTTAGAACTTGAAGATAGAACTTTAGAGAGATCAATTAGATGAAGAAAATTTAAGAATGAAAGTGTTTGTAGGTGTTTTTGGTCGTTGGTGTATGGATTAGATATAAAGGATATGTAATTTTGTTTTCATGTAAATAAGTCATGAATGATTACTCATATTTTTGTAATTTTATGAGATATTTCATGCTAGTTGCCAAATGATGGTTCCCAAATATGTTAGGTGACTCACATGGGCTGCTAAGAGCTGATCATTGGAGTGTATATACCAATAGTACATACATCTAAAAGCTGTGTATTGTACGAGTACGAATACGGGTGCATACGAGTAGAATTGTTGATGAAACTGAACGAGGATGTAATTGTAAGCATTTTTGTTAAGTAGAAGTATTTTGATAAGTGTATTGAAGTCTTTCAAAAGTGTATAAATACATATTAAAACACTACATGTATATACATTTTAACTGAGTCGTTAAGTCATCGTTAGTCGTTACATGTAAGTGTTGTTTTGAAACCTTTAGGTTAACGATCTTGTTAAATGTTGTTAACCCAATGTTTATAATATAAAATGAGATTTTAAATTATTATATTATTATGATATTATCATGTATGAATATCTCTTAATATGATATATATACATTAAATGTCTTTACAACGATAATCGTTACATATATGTCTCGTTTAAAAATCATTAAGTTAGTAGTCTTGTTTTTACATATGTAGTTCATTGTTAATATACTTAATGATATGTTTACTTATCATAGTATCATGTTAACTATATATATATCCATATATATGTCATCATATAGTTTTTACAAGTTTTAACGTTCGTGAATCACCGGTCAACTTGGGTGGTCAATTGTCTATATGAAACATATTTTAATTAATCAAGTCTTAACAAGTTTGATTGCTTAACATGTTGGAAACATTTAATCATGTAAATATCAATCTCAATTAATATATATAAACATGGAAAAGTTCGGGTCACTACAATGATGACCTTTAAGACCTTATTTATATACTTTTAAACCTATTCAGATGATTTACTGACTTAGTACTATTTGACTTAGGTTGAGGACTTTCTGGACCTACACACTTGCTTATTTCCCGAGTCATACTTTACCGCTACTTTATCATTGTGAGTTATAGCATCCCTTTGTACTTTAACTATTTTGGGAACTGAGAATACATGCGCATTTTATGTTATACATACTAGGAATGAGTACTTAAACTTATATATGTGTGGGTTATACAACGGCAGAAACATTCCCTTTAGCTCGGTAACGTTTAGTCATTGGTTTTTGAACCGGTGAACGCGAATCTTAGATATGGATCCATAGGGTTTGACATCCCCACTCGGGCTAGTAGCGCTAGCATTTAACGGTTGTTTAATACTTCGTATACATACGCACTTGCCAAGTGTACTTTTAGGGGGTATAAACGTTAAGTTAGTTACCAAGTGCCTACGGTTAACATATACTTTATCATACTGTTTTGAAACGCTCTTTGTAGCACTGAAATCTCGTGGCCTACCTTACATTACTGTTATACTTAAACTATAGCTCACCAACCTTTGTGTTGACATTTTTAAGCATGTTTTTCTCAGGTGCTTAAGGTTGCTTCCGCTGTGTACTAGTCTTGCTGTAGACACCCGATGCTCTAGAGTTATTATAGCATGAACTGTTTATCTTGCATTCATAACTTTAATACATTTGAAACTATGATTTGTAACGACCTAAGGGTCACGTACTATTATATTTGCTTCTGTTCATTGAAGCATAATTTGGTTGTAAAACATTTGGCGTTGGTTATGACGTCAGCTTTTACCTTGAATGCAAACTTGTTTTGAAAACGCATATAGTGTTTGACCTTGTAACGATCCTGTTATTGATGGTCCGTACATGATGATTTAGTACGGGGCATCACATTTGGTATCAGAGCATTGGTTGTAGGGAATTAGGTCGCATTAGTGAGTCTAAGACCCGACCGATTAGGATTCACTAATAGGACTAATCTACAACTTGCTAGTTTACTTGTTTCCGCTAAACTTACTGCATGCTGCTGCTTACTTTTTACTGCTATATGCCGTATGCTATTACATGATTTCACTACTGCATGTTATTATCTGCTTTCAATTGCATGATACTTGTCGTTATTGCCATGCTACTTACTGTTATACATGAATTAGACTGTTGGTCTAATACGTGCTTGCTTTATGACTTACTGACATGGAAAATTTATTTTTCCTTGTTCAGATGTCGGATATACCACCTGCTATCATTTTCGGCAGTTCAGACTCGTCAGCCACCCCACCTACTGCTGCTGCCGACACACCGATCCCGTTGCCTACTAGTGACCCCGACGCTTCATCTTCCGGAGCTAGCAGCCATGCGTCTGCCCCAGTGGTTACTTCTAACGGAACCCAGGACCCTCCGGAGATTCCAGCTCCATCTGTCCCCGGACCCTCGGTGTCACAGCCCCGCTCCGGTGAGATTGTGATTCCCGCGGAATTCGGGGAAGGTCCATTCCGTAACCGGTATCGCCATTGGTGCCGACGTGCCCCTGATGGACGTCTCATTCCGATCGGACCCGCCCGTTACCGACAGATGATAGCCGCCCAAGGAGGGCCGCCCGTACAGTCACCACCACATGATTCGGACGACCCATCATCCGTTGATTCTTCATCCGATGAGTCATCCACAGACGACTCGAGTGACGATGACTCCGACGAGGAGGACCCTGATGCACCTGTTCAGCCACCCTCCACCCCGCCGAAGAAGCAGTATCGCTTCGACGGTACCATCATTCCGGGGATCAACGGAGGACGAGCCTTCACCGACGCGTTTGGTCGGCGTCGTAGGGTTACCGCCCGTAAGCGGCTTGTGCCGTACCCTGCGGATCCCTTCATCCATAAGCCTTACCGCCTTGCAGCCTCTACGTTGGAGCCGGACCCTCTGCACCACCTGCACCACCAGCACCACCCGCCCCACCAGCTCCCACTGTCGAGGAATTGACAAGGGAGGTGGAAACCCTCCGTGCTCGGGTAGCTGAGCTAGAGGACCAGATGGCCCATGTTATGGACATCCTTCACCCACCTTCACCGTAGGGCTTTTGTATTTAGATTTCATTATGTAATCTAGTTGTAGTTTTATGTTTCACTTATGTATTGTACGAACTTATTCAGATGTATGAAACTTATTATTATTAATGAATGGAACTTTGCGTTATTTAATTCTTGCACAACGTTCTATTTACATTACTGTATGATGATTCTGTGGTATTTGTACCTAGATGCGTTATTTAATAACATGTGATGTGTTGATTCCATGTTGGTTGTTGTATACTGTATTATTATATATTGAATGCTGGATTTTGACTTGAGTCAAAATTTTTGTTTAGAACATCATGGCCAACGGACGATCAACACCTACCACCACTGATGTTTCGCGAGGGGTATATAAAATAGTTATTAATTTTAGCAGGAAATACTATTAAATACGATACATTTTTACACAAGATATTTATTTATTTAGAGAACGGATATACTTAAACCTTGCTACAACACTTATAGGCAGTGTACCTAATCGTACAGTAGTGTAGTTTTTAGTAAGTCCGGTTCGTTCCACAGGGAATCTTTTTAAACAAAGCTTAACGCTATATTAGTTTACTTTTATAAAAATACAAATATATATATATAAGTAATATTATTATTATAAAGGGGGGGTTTTTACCGTTTAATGACCGGTTTATCGATTTTAAAACTTTAGTCGCAGTTAAAACCTAATGTAAAATATTAAATAAATAAAAGACTTAATTTAAAGCGTAAAATAAATAACGATAATGAAATTGCAATAAAAGTGCGATAAAATAAAATTGCGATAATTAAAAAGTACGATAATTAAAAATGCGATTAAATAACAATAAATAAAAGTGCGATAATTAGAAGTGCAATTAAATATAAAATAAAGGAAATTAAATATGAAATAAAAGAATTATGCTTATTTAAACTTTCGTAATCATGATGTTTGACGTGTTGATTTTAGTTTTACGCCCATGGGTTAATTGTCCTTTGTCCTGGATTATTTAATATGTCCATACGGATTTGTCCATAATAGTCCATCAGTCATAAATATAAAGAGCGAAAGCCTTCGTCAAATTATTCTTATTCCCGAAGTCAAATATTCCAACTAATTGGGGATTCGAATTGTAACAAGGTTTTAATACTTTGTTTAATGAATACACCAGGTTTCCGACTGCGTGCAAACCAAGGTTTTACTACTTTGTTAACAATTACACCAATTACCCTTGAATGTAATTCACCCCTATTTCAACAAGTTTATTAACTATTAATCCAGTTCCGTATCCGGTAAAGTGAATAATTATTGGTATTTATAGATATCCCGCCCACCGTACCCAGTCAAACGTATGTGGTTATATATAAATACGTCGAATTATAAGTTTGTATATTAAATTAACAAGGTATTGTTTAGTTAATATAAAACCCATTAATAGCCCATAGTCTAATTTCCACAAGTGTCGTTCTTTTGTCCAAACCCCAATTATGGTACAAAGCCCAATTACCCAATTTTAGTATTTAGCCCAACATCATGATTATTTCGGCTTAAATAAGCATAATAATAACTTAGCTACGAGACATTAATGTAAAAAGGTTGAACATAACTTACAATGATTAAAAATAGCGTAGCGTTACACGGACAGAATTTCGACTTACACCCTTACAACATTCGCTAACATACCCTTATTATTAGAATTATAATTAAAATTAAAATATAAATTATATATATATATATTTTACGTATGAGGAGAAGAAGAAAAAAGATGATGATTTGCGATCAGAATTCGTTTGCTTTTATAGGAAATTTTGACTTTTGGGGCTCCGTGACTCGCGGTGAATAACCCTTCAAACTCCGCGAGTCGCGGAGTTTGAAATTCCAGCTCACACCAGTTTGGAGTCTTTCTTGCCGACGGTTTTTATTATTTATTATAATATATAAATAATTATAAGAATTATTTAAATATTATATTATATTTATGTGCATAGTTGACTTGTAATTTTTAGTCCGTTGCGTCGAGCGTTGAGAGTTGACTCTAGTCCCGGTTCCGGATTTTCGAACGTCCTTGCGTACAATTTTATATTTTGTACTTTGCGTTTTGAATCTTGTACTCTTGTAATTTCGAGACGTTTCTTATCAATAATTGGAACCTCTTTGATTGTCTTTTGTACTTTTGAGCTTTTTGGTCGTTTGCGTCTTCAATTCGTCGAATCTGTCTTTTGTCTTCACCTTTTATTATTTAAACGAATATTACTTTTAAATAGAACAATTGCAACTAAAAGCTTGTCTTTCTTGAGGAATAATGCTATGAAATATATGTTCGTTTTTAGCATTATCAAATATTCCCACACTTGAGCGTTGCTTGTCCTCAAGCAATATCGTCTTGAAATACTAGAATCACTTCTTTATTCTTCACACTTTGTACATCAGTGATTTCTATACGGCGGTATAAACAATGGTAGTAACGATATGGTTTACAGTCCCACTTGACTATAAAAATTTAGATCCATTAAGAAAATTGGATCTTTATGAAAACATTTGATCTTTTGAAAATTAAATCTAGTTTTTACCCTAGATAAGTTTTCCGGGATAACCCTTTACCGGTGTTTGCAAAATATTTTTGTGGGTTTGGTGGGTTTCAGTTTTGAAAATTTTAGCTCAAAACTTATGGTTTTGTGTCACCCACTTGCTAACCTTGTATTTGGAAAGCAAAACGTCCAGTTCACTTGTCCCGTATATTACCTTTCGGTAAACTACCGTCCGGTTGTAAAGGAAAGCGTTGAACAAGCAACTGTTAAGGCAATGTCCCCTGACATGCTTTTAATTATGGTTTATAACGTGTCGGACGCAATTACTATCCTTGGTAGGAGCAATAGTAAAGCTCACCCTTATAATTTTTCGGTATGGCACAAGGTCCTGTCTTCGACCACTATGCAACCACCGTTCTTACGGTTGACACCTGTTTTAGTTCAGGTGACCTAATGAATTCCAGGTGAATTCCTAGGATTTTACGTTCAATGGTAATGAACGCATTGAAAATAGGGTTTTCAGAAAACAAATCGGTTTGTAATTTTGATCAAAATATTTTCTCGTTCAAGCTCAAGTTTAGATATCATTGAATTCCATGAGTTTGAATTCTCAATCTTTAAGGTCAATCACTAGGATTGAGTAATATCAGTCTTAAAAGCTGATTTTTAATCTTTAAGGAGATTATCCTTTCTGGGGATCTGATTTATTAGTCTTATCCAGCTAATTTGCATGGTGCCCCCCCATTGTACGAGATAAATCCTTCTCATGGTTAGGATAAATCTGACCACTTGGCGACCCTGTTTAATGCTGAGGTCCGTGGATTTCCTGCTGATTTTAGTGATGACTTTTCTAGATTTTTCGTCAACCTACAGCTGGTCTGGACGACAACTTCATGACCTAAATCAAGAAGCGCGTGTCTTTTTCGGAAGACTTTACTTCCTTTTAATGATGGAATTGATTCATCGTGTAGATCCATCTTTTCTTTTCTTTCATCGGGTAAAACAGTTTAGTTTAGTCCAAAGCAAAAGTATTTTCAGTTATTTGTTACAGATATATGTGACATATGTTTAAGATAACTTGGTAAATTTTCCCACAGTTGGCTTTTATTTTCCTTTTTATCGTCCTCTATTCCATTTTAAATGAATTTTAACATTTTAGTTTGTTTCTCAATTTATGTCCTTTCCGAGGTAACAATAATTTCGGTGTTAAAACCTAGTTTTATCGTTCATAAATATGTATAAACATGATTTTGAGTTCATTTAATTGAAAATTTTGAAAAATTTTACTAGAATTGGGTAGTCAGTATATAAGACCAGGGCTGTTCTTTATTATCAGAGAGCACTAGATTCTAATACAACTACTGCTTTACTAGTATTTTTAATGGTAACCAAGTGTATAAAGTAAAAAATTTTAAAATCCGAAAGAATTTAACCCCTTCCCACACTTAAGATCTTGCAATGCCCTCATTTGCAAGAAATCAGGAATAATTTAAATTATTGAGGGTGATTAGTGTGAAAATGATTAAATTTTTACCAAAGTTTCCAAATATATTGGCGTTTGTTTGCTGAATGATAAATGGTGCACATCATTTGTTCATTCCGTCTTGTTGTTATTTCACATATATTTTGCATCTTGTCGTCAAAATTAGTTGCTTTTGCTGAACTTAATGCCAGTCTTTGAAAATGCGTTGTTTTACCCTGTTGTGTACATAAGATAAACTGCAAACATATATACATATTTTTGAAGTTTGGTATATTACCCCACATTCAAAAATTATTAAAATCTAAGAATAAAAGTTAGATAATTATAAAAATGATTACAATATTAACAAAAGTATTAAACGTATCAATAATTACAAATTACAAAAAAAAAAATAAGTATACTAGGGATGATACTGGTACCAATAGGGGTTCCAGGCATAACCATAGGTGCTATAGAATGCTTCGACAGGGTTATACGTAGGATATGGTGGCTGCATCTCTATAGACCAGGGAGGGAAGATGGGTTTCGGTGTAGGAAAATAGTTTCTACCTATATGTTGGCAATGAGCTATGATTTGGTTCTGATGAACTTGCCAATCTTCAAATGCTCTCTGTCTAGCATTTTCGTATTCCTGAGAAGCTATAAACCTTTGCATTTCTTACATCTCATTTCCCCCTCCTACATTACCTTGCTGTTGGTTTCTCTCCACCTGTGGATGTCTACCATGGTATTGTACTGCGCCGTATTTCGCCTCTTCAAAACTTTCGCACCATGGTATACATTTAAACCTATAGTATCGCGGGGTTCTGGTTCTTCTACTAATAATCCCCCCCGACTTATATCCACACCGAGATATTCACCAATCAAAGTAATAAAAATACCACCTCCTATTATGCTATGCGGTCGCATCCCCCGAACCATAGCTGATAAATAATAACCCACACAATATGGTATACTTACAGCGCTTTGTGGGTCTCGAATACACATATGGTAAAACAAATCCTGTTCATTTACTTTTTCCTTGTTCTTACCCCTTTGTGTAATCGAATTAGCTAAAAACCTATGAATCACTCTTAATTCGGCTCTATCTATATCCAAATAAGAGTAATTTCCCCCTTTGAAACGGTGATGGCTTGTCATTTGACTCCACACACCGTGTGTATCAAAATTTTCATCTATCTTTCTACCGTTTAGTATCAACCCTCTACAATCGGCAGATGCTAACTCCTCAGGCGTATATATACGTAAAGCCTGAGCCATGTCCATTAAAAACATGTGGCGCATCGAACCGCCTAACAAAAATCTAATAAAAGAACGATCGGTTAAACTAGCTACCCGATCATTCAACTCTATGCTACATAACAATTCTTCACACCATACTTTATATACAGGTCTACGCATGGTGAATAAACGTACCCAGTCATTAAAAGTAGAATTACCATACCTCTGTACAAGTAATTCCCTAATTGGCCCGGCCAATTCTACAGCTTCTAAGGGTCCCCATTCTATGACCCTCGGTACCTCAACAACCTTAGAATGAAGAGTATGCAAACCCCTTTGATATTTTGGATAATCTATCCAAAGTCTGTCAAATCTCAGGTTCGGGTGCAACTCTTCCAAGTGCATATCAGAAAAGGTCATGACTGGATGAGGTATATCCTACTTGTAGTAGTTATCCACTTCCTGTTGTCCTGCATTCTCAGCAGGAGCATTACGGGCTTGGGATGAAGATTCACCCCTTTCAGTCTGCAAAACACATCAAACACAATTTTTATGCATCCAAATATGCATTAGTATCAGCAAAATCATCAATCAAAATAATTACAATGACATGATCTATTTATATCAAACTTAAGCTCATTTTCACATTTTTATCAAATCTACACTTTTTCAAATAAGCATATACGAAAATGTTCACCAAGTTCATAATCATTCAACTCAAATAACATGTCAAAATAATTAAACAAGTTTCAAATGGCATTATCTCTCAAAAATCAAGTTCATGAATTTTAGACTTTGAAAAAGTCCACTTTAATTCTCAAAATCATGTTTAGGCTCAAAGTTTGGATCATTTAACTACCTAAACATGTTACACTACATAATTTAGCAACAATTCATGACAAAAATCGGCCATAACCTGTTTATATCAAAAAGCCCCAAATTTGCTCAAGAACACAAACCCTAGATTACTCAAAATTTGAAGTTTAAGGCTTCTAATCATGTTAAACAGCATCAATCTAGGTTATACAAGCATAATGCATAAACAATTTAAGCCTAATTACACTAAAAAGCATCAAAATCAAATTGGGGAAAAAATTGCTCAAGAACACCAAATTTCGGATTAAATGGTGTTTAGGTGTAGAAATTTACCGTTTTTCTTGAGTAATTCCTAGATAGCATCCTTCTCAACATGATTTTAGTAAAAAATTTGGTGATTAACGGTTAAAAATTGTGATTTTGGGGGTGTTTTTGGGTGTTTTTGCGGCAGTATGTTCGCAGTTTTTTCTGTGGGTTTTGTGTGAAATGAGCTGGTTCAGCTCTTATTTTTTTTCTGTAATTCGACCCCTCCGCGACTCGCGGTGTTTGGATACTTCAAACTCCGCGACTCGCGGAGTTTGCTATTTTTTTTTTTTTATAATCATTAACTTATGAAACAATTAAGTACTTAATTTTAAAATTTTGTTTCCCTTGTTATTTAGGACGAGGTCGTTTCGGATCGATGTCCTAGTCCGTCCCTCGACAAAATTTTAAAATTTGTCTATTTGTAGCTATTGTTTTAAAAGCTAAGATTTTTGGGGTTTTTTTTTTAATGTTTTTGGCATACTTTAATTCAATGAGATTAAAAATAATGATAATAAAAGTTCTCGTCCCTCTCTCGGGTAAAGCAATTTCGGTTCAAAGACCTAGTCTTCAACTTACGACGAATTTTAAAAATCATATTTTTAACTTAATGAGATAAAGTAAATTTTTGTTTTTAAATTCACACAACTTAAATATAAAATTCAAAATTTATATTAAAAATTCACACCAAACTTAAAATTTGAAATGCATAAAATTAAAAATTTATATTTTAAAAATTAAAAATTTACACCAAACTTAATTTAAAAATTTATAAATTCATACCAAACTTATATTAATTTTTCAAATATTTACAATTTTAAATATATTGTTTTTACAAAGTTTACAATATTAATTTAAGATTTAAATATTAATTTTAAAAAAAAATGGTAAAAATAAAATTAAAAATCTTTTTGGCTTTTTATCCCACTTTAGTCAATCAAATATTATCAAAAATATGCGCCCCTCTTTTCGGTAAAGTAATTTCGGTTCCAAAACCTAATTTAACTCATGACGAATTTTTGAAATATTTTGGGTTGATTGTTTAAAGATATTTATACCTTAAGAATAAACGTTAAATTTCGCAGTGATGTAATAAATTTTTGAATGATATCAATAATTTCGGTCACCAAACCTAATTTTATTCAATACCAATTTAATACTTTTTAGCGAACAAATTAGCGTTTATTATCAAAAGGTTAAAAATAAAAATAAAAATAAAAACTGTACAGACATACCTGTGAAATAGATTTCTTAGTTATATGATCTATCCCATTCATAAGATAGTCGGTTTAATTGGTTTTCCATAGCTACATAGGCGTAACCTCGAGCATTCAGTATCTTTTCTTCTAAACATATGAACGGTCCGTCTCTGCATAAAGTAACAAATTCGGTATTTGAATAGGTTTGATTATTTGAACATTTACCTCCATGTGACCATTTTCCGCATTTGTGACATCGTTCTAGGTGTCGTGCTCTTCTTTTCGCTGCGAATTTTGATTTTCCTTTACCAAATTGTAACTTATTATCTTCGCATCTGGATTCTTTTCTAACTCCGTCCATTCTTTCTCTGATTACTGATACTAATTCACTCGGTAGTATGTCATTATTACGTTTAGTGATCAAAGCATGTAGCATTAGACCATAGTTTAGTTCACAGGCAGTCTTCATTTTGTAAAAACCTAAAAAAAATAAAAATTCAGAATGGGGGAAGAAGACTAGTTCTTTAGGGTCTGCTAGGGAAAGACCATTCGGGTTCCATTTTTGAGAACTACACGAAAACAGACAATCTAACTATAACAGAAATACATATTATCCTTTAAAGACTTGATTCTCCCCACACTTAGTTAGCTGTGGTGTCGAAATTGTGATTAACTTCGTTGTCGACTTCCATCGGACCATGTATGTAATGTTTAACTCTGTGACCATTAACTTTAAATTCAATCCCATTTGAATTTATCAATTCTATCGTTCCGTATGGGAAAACTCTTTTGACTATGAATGGTCCAGACCATCTTGATTTCAATTTTCCAGGAAATAGCTTGAATCGTGAATTGAAAAGAAGAACTCTGTCTCCTTCTTTAAATTCTTTTGAACTTCTGATTCTTTTATCATGCCATTTCTTCGTTCTTTCTTTATAGATTAACGAATTTTCGTATGCTTCATGTCTTAATTCTTCTAATTCGTTTAGTTGACTTAATCGTAGACGTCCAGCTTCATGTAAATCAAGATTACATGATTTCAAAGCCCAAAATGCTTTGTGTTCAATTTCTACTGGAAGATGACATGCTTTTCCATAAACAAGTCTAAAAGGTGTGGTTCCAATTGGAGTTTTGTAGGCTGTTCTAAAAGCCCAGAGTGCATCCTCCAATTTAATGGACCATTCCTTCGGATTTGATCCTACGGTTTTCTCTAGAATACGTTTTAAAGCTCGGTTGGTATTTTCAACTTGTCCACTTGTTTGTGGATGATATGCGGTGGAGATTTTATGAGTTACTCCATATCTTTTAAGAACTTTCTCAAGTTGATTATTACAGAAATGAGTACCCCGATCACTTATTAAAGCTTTCGGTGTTCCAAACCTTGCAAAAAGACGTTTTAAAAAGTTGACTACAACTCGTGCATCATTAGTTGGGAGAGCTTGTGCTTCCGCCCATTTAGATACATAATCAATGGCTACGAGTATATATAGATTATTATGAGAGTTTGGAAATGGACCCATAAAGTCAATACCCCAAATGTCAAATACTTCACATACTTGGATGACATTTTGTGGCATTTCATCACGTTGACTTATTTTTTCGGCCCTTTGACATGCATCACAGGATTTGCAAAGAAGGTGTGCGTCTTTATAAATTGTAGGCCAATAGAATCCAGCTTCATAAACTTTTCTTGCTGTTAGTTGAGGCCCATAATGCCCTCCTGTTGGTCCTGTGTGACAATGGTTTAATATTTTACTAGCTTCATCTCCAAATACACATCGGCGTATTATTTCATCGGGACAACTTTTAAAAAGATGTGGATCTTCCCAGAAATAGTGTTTTATATCACTGAAGAATTTCTTTCGTCTTTGGTACGATAATCCTTTTTCAAGGAATCCACAAACTAAGTAGTTTGCATAGTCTACAAACCATGGGATTTCATTATAATCTATCTTCAATAGATATTCATCAGGAAAGTTGTCTTGTATGGCCGATTCATTTAGAACTTCTAACTCAGGATTTTCAAGACGAGAAAGATGATCAGCGGCGAGATTTTCTGCTCCTCTTTTATCTCGGATTTCAATATCAAACTCTTGTAAGAGTAAGATCCAACGGATTAATCTTGGTTTAGCATCTTGTTTTGAAAATAGGTATCTAAGAGCAGAATGGTCGGTATAGACCACCGTTTTTGCTAGAACGAGATATGATCAAAATTTGTCAAAAGCAAAGACAATAGCAAGGAGTTCTTTTTCAGTAGTTATATAGTTCATTTGTGCTCCTTGTAACGTCTTACTAGCATAATATATAGGTTGAAATCGTTTTTCAATCCTTTGTCCTAAAACGGCTCCCATTGCAAAATCATTTGCATCGCACATTAGTTCAAATGGTAGATTCCAATTTGGTGTTATCATGATCGTTGCATTAGTGAGTTTCTCTTTAAGAATATTAAAAGATTTGATACACTCATCTGAAAAGATGAATGGAGCATCCTTTTCTAGGAGTTTATTCATAGGAGTGGCAATTTTAGAAAAATCTTTTATGAAACGTCGGTAAAAACCGGCATGCCCTAGAAAACTCCTAACTCCTCTAACATTGGTGGGATGTGGAAGTTTAGCAATTACATCTACTTTAGCTCTATCCACTTCAATTCCTTCTTTTGAAATTTTATGTCCAAGAACGATGCCTTCTTTAACCATGAAATGGCATTTCTCCCAATTAAGTACTAGATTTGATTGTTCGCATCTAAGAAGCATTCGTTCCAGATTAACTAGACATGATTCAAATGTATCACCGAAGACTGAAAAGTCATCCATGAAAACTTCCATGCATTCTTCTATCATGTCATGAAAAATCGCCATCATACACCTTTGAAAGGTTGTAGGGGCGTTACAAAGTCCAAATGGCATGCGTTTGTAAGCAAAAGTACCATAAGGGCACGTGAATGTGGTTTTCTCTTGGTCCTCGGGTGCTATTGGAATTTGAAAATATCCGGAAAATCCATCTAGAAAACAATAGTAACTATTTCCGGCTAATCTTTCCAACATTTGATCTATGAAAGGTAAGGGAAAGTGATCTTTTCTGGTGGCGTCATTTAATTTTCTATAATCAATACACACACGCCATCCTGTTACAGTCCTAGTAGGAATAAGCTCATTTTTCTCATTTGTAATGACAGTCATGCCACCCTTCTTAGGCACGCATTGAACTGGGCTTACCCATGGACTATCAGAGATTGGATAAATTAGACCTGCATCTAGTAGTTTAATAATCTCTTTCTTAACTACATCTTGCATATTAGGATTTAGTCTTCATTGGCGTTGCACATACGTTTTATGACCTTCTTCCATAAGGATTTTATGTGTGCAATACGAAGGACTTATTCCTTTAATATCATGAATCTTCCATGCAATGGCTGGTTTATGAGCTTTCAACACAGAAATGAGTTGTGATTTCTCATTTTCAGTAAGAGAAGACGATATTATTACAGGTAATTTAGATTCACCATGTAAATAAGCGTATTCCAAATGGTTTGGAAGTGGCTTTAACTCTAATTTCGGAGGTTCTTCTATCGATGATTTTTATCGATATCTGTCTTCTTCTTTTAGCATTTGAATTTCTTCTGTTGTTGGTTCATATCCATTAGCTATAAGTGTAGCTAACATTTCAGCTTCATCAATTGGTTCATTACCTTCTCCTAAAGAACATTCTCCTGTTCCTTGTAATTCTAGAAATTCTTCTAATAATTCTGCATGTGCATCTATAGTTTGAATATAATAACATGTATCATCTGCAGATTGTGGTTGTTGCATTGCTCTATCAACTGAAAAGGTAACACTCTCATCTTCTATACTTAAGGTCAATTTCTTACCGAACACGTCTATCATTGCTTTAGCCTTGTTTAAGAATGGTCTTCCTAATATGAGAGGAACTTGAGAATCTTCTTCCATGTCCAAAACAACAAAATCTACTGGAAATACTAAAGTACCAACTTTAACTAGCATGTTCTCCATTATCCCTCTAGGATATTTTATTGATCTATCGGCTAGTTGTATGCTTATTCTGGTTGGTTTCAATTCTCCAAGGTCTAGTTTAGTGTATAGTGAATACGGCATTAGATTTATACTAGCACCTAAGTCTGCCAATGCTTCTATTGAACTAAGACTACCCAGAAAACATGGAATTGTGAAACTTCCTGGATCAGATAGTTTTTCTGGTATCTTATTCAACAGCACTGCTGAACAATTAGCATTCATAGTAACAGCCGAGAGTTCTTCCATTTTCTTTCTATTTGAGATTAGATCTTTCAAGAATTTAGCATATCTAGGCATTCCTGAAATCACATCAATGAAAGGAAGATTTACATTTATCTGTTTAAACATATCCAAGAATTTGGATTGCTCGGCTTCAAGTTTCTCTTTCTTCATTTTACTCGGGTAAGGAAGTGGTGGTTTGTATGGTTTAACATAAGGTTTAGCCTTAACTATGTTATCTTCATTAACCTTTTCAACTACCGGTTCTTTTTCCTTATCTTGATCAGGTTGTGGTTCTTGTGGAGTAGGAATAGCTTCATCAGAAGTTACAGGTATTTCAGGTGGTTTAAGTGTTGTACCACTTCTTGTGGTAATGGCTTTAGCTGTTTCATTCCGGGGGTTAGCATTTGTATCACTAGGTAGACTTCCTGGTTTTCTTTCACCTATTAACCTTGCTAGGTTACTCACTTCTTGTTCCAGATTTTGAATAGAAGCTTGTTGATTTCTAAATACTTGAGCATTTTGTTCATTGGTTTGTTTTTGAGATGTGAAAAACTGCGTTTGAGTTTCAACTAGCTTCGTCATCATATCTTCTAAATTCGGCTTTTTATCATCGGTTTGTTATGGTGGTTTGTTTTGAAAATTCGGTCTTTGCTGATTGTAATTATTATTGGATACTTGTTGATTGCTAGGACCTTGTTGGTTGTTGTATGGAATATTTCGGTTATAATTTTGGTTTTGATTGTAAATCGGTCTTGGCGGTTGATAATTATTCTGATAATTATTTCCAGGCCTTTGGTTTATGTATGAAATATTCTCTCTTTGTTCCATTGTTAATTCAATACTGAGACAATCTTTTGTCAAATGTGGTCCTCCACACTGCTCACAACTAATTCGTATTGAGTGAATATCTTTAGTCATCTTTTCCATTCGTCTCTCCACAGCATCTATCTTTGCGGAAATGGAATCTAAGTCATGGCTAGAATCGGCTCTAGCTGCTTTAGATGATCTAACGATATCTTTTTCTTGGTGCCACTCATGTGAGTGGGAAGCAGTGTTATCAATAATTTTGTAAGCATCAGTTTCAGTTTTCTTCATAATAGAACCACCAGCTGCTATATCTATGTCTTTTCTTGTAGTGATGTCGCATCCTTGGTAGAATATTTGTACTATTTGACAGGTGTCTAAACCATGTTGCGGACATCCTCTTAACAACTTTCCATATCTTGTCCATGCCTCATATAGAGTTTCATTTGGTTTCTGTGTAAACGTAACAATTTCTGCTTGAAGTCTTACGGCTTTAGATGCAGGAAAGAATTGTTTAAGAAATTTGTCAACTAAAACATCCCATGTATCGATCGCCCCTTCAGGTAATGATTCCAACCAATCTTTGGCTTCTCCCTTTAAAGTCCAGGGAAATAACATGAGATATATCTGTTCATCCTCCACTTCTCGGATTTTAAATAGTGTGCAGATCCTATTAAAGGTACGTAAATGTTCATTTGGATCTTCCTTCGGCGCACCACTAAATTGGCATTGATTTGTCACCATGTGTAGAATTTGTCCTTTGATTTCATAATCTGGAGCATTAATGTCTGGATGAGTAATTGCGTGTCCTTGGCCAGTGCGTTTAGCTCTCATTCGGTCTTCCATACTTAAAGGTTCCAGATTCTCCATAATTGAATTTGTTGAATCGGAATCACTAGAGGACTCTGATTTAATGGTTCGTTCCTCAACAATCTCTGTTTGAATGATTGGTGGTTCCGGAGGAAAGTTTAATGGTTCAGGATCTACGAACCGTTCCTGAATATTCTTCGAATTCTCAATTGTGAGGTCAGGTTCAAAAAATGGATTATCGGAAATTTGAACTGAAGTACTTGGTTGACTGGATGACGATTCTAAAGAAAAATCAACGGTGGTAATATTTGCTAAATGTCTTGATCTAGTTACAGGTGGTGAACGTACAAAAGGTGGTGAACGTCTTGCTCGGTGCATTCACTGAATATCCTATTAGTTTTTAAAAGGAAAGAAAAATTATAATAAGTTATCCAATTAATAGACTTTTCTGATTTTGCCCATGTTTCGAATAGCCAAAAGATGCAGCAGAGGGGCAGGATTCGTTTGGTCTCAATATAATTGAGGACTGTTTGGCTCCAATAACCCGGTCCACGTACAAATCCAACTATTACTACGAACCAGAAAATTTTGATGTCTATTAATTTAACCACTTAAAATAAATTTTCGTAATTTTAAGAAATTTAGATAAGAAGTAGAATAAAAATCTATGTCCTAAAACTAGAATAGCGAGAAATAAGAAAAAAAAAGAGTTCGTCGGAAAAAGATTGAAAAAGAAAAATGGTTGAAAAATAAAAGGTGACGGAAAAATAAAAGAAACTTATAAAAACTTAAAACACTTGACTAACCTAACCTTATTACTACAACTAACTTAAAATTATAATCGCAAATTGAAATTACTAATTGGAATGATAATTGGTACATAGTAAAAGGTGTCTAAAAATATTAAAGCTTACAGGAAAAACTAAATCCCAAATGGAAATAACTTAAAAAGAAACTAAAACTTAAAAAGACGTCGCAAAATTCTAAAGTACCTAAATCTTAATCTAAGAAAAAGCACTTAAGGAATTCTACGGCAAAGACTAAAAATCTAGGAGTAAAAATAACTATGGCAAAAAACTAAGTTTAAAACTAAATATGAGCGAAAAATACAAATATTACGCTACAATGATTAAAAAGGGACAAAATATAAAAATATACAAAAAGTTGTAAAAAGTACAATTTTTATAAAAATATTATTTTTATATTATTTATTTAATAAAACTACTAATTTTACAATTTAATTAAACTAATTAAACTAAATAAAACAAATTAAATAAAAAGAATTTTAAAATAAAACTTAATTTTAATAATAATAGATAATTAGGGTTTATATTAATAATAATTAATAAATACTCCGTAATTAATGCAGATTTAGGGTTCTGTCGGTGGCGTCAGAGAAGCTCCGCGACTTGCGGTATTCAAAGCCTCAAACCCCGCGACTCGCGGGGATCCAAAATTCAGCTGACAGGTTATTTAAATTCGACGCGTTTTTCTTTATTTATTTTTTTTTTTCTGTTTTTAATTTTTCTGTTAAAAAAAATATGTGTATAAAAACTTATATTTTAAAAACTTAAATAAAATAGAACTACTTTATAATTTTAATAATAAAATGCTTAAAACTAGATTTATATATATTTTTTATGTTTTTAAATAAAAACAAAATACTTAAATAAAACTTATGTTTTTATAAAATAAAAATAAAGAAACTTTATAAAACTTAAATATTTAACAAAATCTTAAAAATACTTATATTTTTGTTTTTCTTTTTATATTTTCGAATATTTAAAACGTATTTTTATAAAAGCGACTTTTAATAGAAGTAAACTAAAAATCTTTTTTTTTTTTTTATGTAGCGTTGCGCTTCCGGCTTTTAAGAAGATTTCCCCGGCAGCGGCGCCAAAAATACTTGATGTTTCGCGAGGGGTATATAAAATAGTTATTAATTTTAGCAGGAAATACTATTAAATACGATACATTTTTACACAAGATATTTATTTATTTAGAGAACGGATATACTTAAACCTTGCTACAACACTTATAGGCAGTGTACCTAATCGTACAGTAGTGTAGTTTTTAGTAAGTCCGGTTCGTTCCACAGGGAATCTTTTTAAATAAAGCTTAACGCTATATTAGTTTACTTTTATAAAAATACAAATATATATATATAAGTAATATTATTATTATAAAGGGGGGGTTTTTACCGTTTAATGACCGGTTTGTCGATTTTAAAACTTTAGTCGCAGTTAAAACCTAATGTAAAATATTAAATAAATAAAAGACTTAATTTAAAGCGTAAAATAAATAACGATAATGGAATTGCAATAAAAGTGCGATAAAATAAAATTGCGATAATTAAAAAGTACGATAATTAAAAATGCGATTAAATAACAATAAATAAAAGTGCGATAATTAGAAGTGCAATTAAATATAAAATAAAGGAAATTAAATATGAAATAAAAGAATTATGCTTATTTAAACTTTCGTAATAATGATGTTTGACGTGTTGATTTTAGTTTTATGCCCATGGGTTAATTGTCCTTTGTTCTGGATTATTTAATATGTCCATACGGATTTGTCCATAATAGTCCATCAGTCATAAATATAAAGAGCGAAAGCCTTCGTCAAATTATTCTTATTCCCGAAGTCAAATATTCCAACTAATTGGGGATTCGAATTGTAACAAGGTTTTAATACTTTGTTTAATGAATACACCAGGTTATCGACTGCGTGTAAACCAAGGTTTTACTACTTTGTTAACAATTACACCAATTACCCTTGAATGTAATTCACCCCTGTTTCAACAAGTTTATTAACTATTAATCCAGTTCCGTATCCGGTAAAGTGAATAATTATTGGTATTTATAGATATCCCGCCCACCGTACCCAGTCAAGCGTATGTGGTTATATATAAATACGTCGAATTATAAGTTTGTATATTAAATTAACAAGGTATTGTTTAGTTAATATAAAACCCATTAATAGCCCATAGTCTAATTTCCACAAGTGTCGTTCTTTTGTCCAAACCCCAATTATGGTACAAAGCCCAATTACCCAATTTTAGTATTTAGCCCAACATCATGATTACTTCGGCTTAAATAAGCATAATAATAACTTAGCTACGAGACATTAATGTAAAAAGGTTGAACATAACTTACAATGATTAAAAATAGCGTAGCGTTACATGGACAGAATTTCGACTTACACCCTTACAACATTCGCTAACATACCCTTATTATTAGAATTATAATTAAAATTAAAATATAAATTATATATATATATATATATTTTACGTATGAGGAGAAGAAGAAAAAAGATGATGATTTGCGATCAGAATTCGTTTGCTTTTATAGGAAATTTCGACTTTTGGGGCTCCGCGACTCGCGGTGAATAACCCTTCAAACTCCGCGAGTCGCGGAGTTTGAAATTCCAGCTCACACCAGTTTGGAGTCTTTCTTGCCGACGGTTTTTATTATTTATTATAATATATAAATAATTATAAGAATTATTTAAATATTATATTATATTTATGTTCATAGTTGACTTGTAATTTTTAGTCCGTTGCGTCGAGCGTTGAGAGTTGACTCTAGTCCCGGTTCCGGATTTTCGAACGTCCTTGCGTACAATTTTATATTTTGTACTTTGCGTTTTGAATCTTGTACTCTCGTAATTTCGAGACGTTTCTTATCAATAATTGGAACCTCTTTGATTGTCTTTTGTACTTTTGAGCTTTTTGGTCGTTTGCGTCTTCAATTCGTCGAATCTGTCTTTTGTCTTCACCTTTTATTATTTAAACGAATATTACTTTTAAATAGAACAATTGCAACTAAAAGCTTGTCTTTCTTGAGGAATAATGCTATGAAATATATGTTCGTTTTTAGCATTATCAACCACCTAAATCGAAGAGATGATTGCCGAAAGGGTAGCCGCAGCCATTGCGAAAATGCAACCCCAAGCTCCACCGCCACCGCCACCGGTTATTCAACCCATTCGTAATGGGTGTACTTACAAGGAATTCCAGAGCTGTAAACCACCTAAATTCAGCGGCACTGAGGGACCGGTTGGTCTCACTAGATGGTTCGAGAAACTTGAATCAGTATTCCGAGTTAGCAACTGTTCGGAGGACAGTAAAACCAAATTTGCTTCTTACACGCTGTCTGACGGTGCGCTCACGTGGTGGAACACAATGGCACAGGCACAAGGCATTGATGAGGCGTATGCTACGCCATGGGAAGAATTTAAGTGTGCCATGATTGAGGAGTATTGTTCGAGAACCGAGATACAAAAGATGGAAATGGAATTTATGCAGTTAAAGGCCGTTGGGAACGACCTTGATGGTTACAACAGGAGATTTTTGGAATTAGCCCTGATGTGTCCGACAATGGTCACCCCAGAATTTAAGCGTATGGAAAGGTACTTCTGGGGACTTCCTAAGAGCATTAAGGGAAACGTCACCTCGTCCAAGCCACCAAATGTCCCCGAAGCAATGCGCATGGCGCATACTCTCATGAATCAAATCATCACTGATGAGCCGAAGAAGGCTAAGTTTGAAGCTGGTAGTAGTGAAAAGAGAAAGTGGGACAACAACAACAACAACAACAGGGGAAGAACCTACGATCAAACCCCCGCCAAGAGGCAAAACAATAACGGTGGAAACCCCAACCCCAACAATAACACCAACACGAACCCGAACTACAAAGGAACCTTACCACAATGCAAGCGGTGCTACAAGCACCATACTGGATATTGTAACGTTGTTTGTGAAAAGTGCCAACGGACTGGGCATATCGGGAAGGACTGCAAGGTCACCACTTTGAATGGGAAGCCGAATACCAATGGACATAAAAAGTGCTACGAATGTGGACAGACGGGCCATTTCAGAAATGCGTGTCCAAACAAGCGAAAAGACGGCGGACCACCCCGTGGTAGAGCTTTCAACGTTAATGCAATGGATGCACGCGAGAATCCCGACTTGGTGACAGGTATATTCACTATCAACAATCTTTTAGCTTCTGTCCTATTTGATACTGGTGCCGATAGAAGTTATGTACGTAGAAATTTTTGCGATAAGATTAATTGGTCATTAGTCCTGTTAAAAGAGAGTATGCTTGTCGAGGTCGCCAATGGTAAACTTGAGAAAGTTGACCACATTAGTCGAGGAGCTATTATCAACATAGCTGGTGCAGATTTCGAAATTGATTTGATACCTGATGTTATACGAGGTGTATATGAAATAGCATATATTTTAGTAGGAAAAACTATTAAATACGATACAATTTTACACAAGATATTTATTTATTTATAGAATGGATATACTTAAACCTTGTTACAACACTTATAGGCAGTGTACCTAATCGTACAGTAGTGTAGTTTTTAGTAAGTCCGGTTCGTTCCACAGGGAAATCTTTTAAACAAAGCTTAACGCTATATTAGTTTTATTTTATAAAAATACAAATATATATATAAGTAATATTATTAATATAAAGGGGGGTTTTTACCGTTTAATGACCGGTTTGTCGATTTTAAAACTTTAGTCGCAGTTAAAACCTAATGTAAAATATTAAATAAATAAAGACTTAATTTAAAGCGTAAAATAAATAACGATAATGAAATTGCGATAAATAAAAGTGCGATAAAATAAACTTGCGATAATTAAAAAGTACGATAATTAAAAGTGCAATTAAATATAATGACAATAAATAAAAGTGCGATAAAATAACCTTGCGATAATTAAAGAGTACGATAATTAAAAGTGCAATTAAATACAATAAAAATAAATAAAAGTGCGATAATTAGAAGTGCAATTAAATATGAAAATAAAGGAATTATGCTTATTTAAACTTCCGTAATCATGATGTTTGACGTGTTGATTTTAGTTTTATGCCCATGGGTTAATTGTCCTTTGTCCTGGATTATTTAATATGTCCGTCTGGTTTTTGTCCATAACAGTCCATCAGTCATAAATATAAAGTGCGAGTGTCCTCGTCAAATTATCCTTATACCCGAAGTCAAATATTCCAACTAATTGGGGACTTAAACTGTAACAAGGTCTTAATACTTTGTTTAATAATTACACCAGGATATCGACTGCGTGTAATCCAAGGTTTTAATATTTTGTTATCAATTATGCCAAGTGTCCTTGTACATAATTTCACCCTTGTTTTAATAAGTCCATAGACTATTAATCCATTCCCGTGTCCGGTTAAATGAACGATTATTCGTACATATAAATATCCCGCCCATCGTGTCCGATCGAGTGTATGTGGTTATTTATAGGTACGTCCAATTGTAAATCTTTATATTAAAATTAACAAACTATCATTTAGTTAAACAAATATAAAGCCCACTAATAGCCCATAGTCTAATTTCCACAAGTGTCGTTCTTTTGTCCAAACCTCAATTATGGTACAAAGCCCAATTACCCAATTTTAGTATTTTTAGCCTAACATCATGATTACTTCGGCTTAAATAAGCATAATAATAATTTAGCTACGAGACATTGAAGTAAAAAGGTTGAATATAACTTACAATGATTAAAAATAGCGTAGCGTTACACGGACAGAATTTCGACTTACACCCTTACAATATGCGCTAACATACCCTTATTATTAGAATTAAAATTAAAATTAAAATTAAAATTATATATATATATATATATATATATATATATATATATATATATACGTTGAGAGTTGGATGGATGGATATGTATATTTTTACACTGAACCAAACATGCGAATTTATAGGGCTGTGGCCAGATACTGTTGGCCATGCGATCGCATGGGCTTTGCCCTTCAAGGCCATGCGATCGCATGGCCAGCTGGGGAGGATCAAAAGTCTTTAAAAACGTGGGCTGCTTATTTATTTATTATATAATATAATATATATAATTCAATTTAATTATATATATATATATATATATATATATATATATATATATATATATATTATATTATATTATATTCTTGTACTCCGTTGACTTGTAATTTTTAGTCCGTTGCGTCGAGCGTTGAGAGTTGACTCTGGTCCCGGTTCCGGATTTTCGAACGTCCTTGCGTATAATTTAATATCTTGTACTTTGTGTTTCGCGTCTTGTACTCTTGTAATTTTGAGACGTTTCTCATCAATAATTGGAACCTCTTTGATTGTGCTTTGTACTTTTGAGCTTTTTGGTCGTTTGCGTCTTCAATTCGTCGAATCTGTCTTTTGTCTTCACCTTTTATTATTTAAACGAATATCACTTGTAAATAGAACAATTGCAACTAAAAGCTTGTCTTTCTTGAGGGATAATGCTATGAAATATATGTTCGTTTTTAGCATTATCAATACCTATCAAACTGGGAAGTTTTGACGTGATCGTTGTTATGGATTGGCTGACGAAAGTAAGGGCCGATATTATCTGTGGAGATAAAGCTCTTCGTATACCCCACGGAGACGGTGAGCCACTGATCATTTACGGAGAGAGATGTACCTCGAAGCTGAACCTCATTAGTGGCGTGAAAGCGCAAAATATCATGAAGAAGGGACGTCTTGCTGTCCTAGCGCATGTGAAAACGGTAGAAACCGAGGTGAAGAGTGTGGACGATGTTCGAATTGTGAACGAATTTTCCGATATCTTCCCTGAAGAATTTCCTGGATTACCACCACCTAGAGCCGTAGAGTTTCAGATCGACTTAGTGCCAGGAGCTGCACCTGTAGCTCGCGCACCTTATAGACTCGCACCTTCCAAGATGCAAGAATTACAGAGTCAACTACAAGAGCTGTTAGATCGAGGATTTATCTAACCAAGTTTCTCGCCTTGGGGCGCACCTGTTCTATTTGTGAAGAAGAAGGATGGATCCTTCCGTATGTGTATCGACTACGTTGAACTCAACAAATTGACTATCAAGAATCGGTATCCTCTTCCCAGAATTGAAGATCTTTTTGACCAACTACAAGGATCGAGCGTTTACACCAAGATCGATTTGCGATTCGGATATCACCAGCTGAGGGTGAAGGAAAGTGATGTGATCAAAACTGCATTCAGAACTCGTTATGGTCATTATGAGTTTCTCAAGATGCCATTCGATTTGACAAATGCACCAGCCGTGTTCATGGATCTCATGAATCGTGTCTACAAGCCGTACCTGGATAAGTTTGTAATCGTCTTCATAGATGATATCTTCATCTACTCCAATAGCGAAGAAGAGCATGAGCAACACCTCCGACTAGTACTTGAACTCTTGAGACAAGAGCAACTTTATGCGAAATTCTCCAAGTGTGAATTTTGGTTGAAGGAAGTCCAATTTCTGGGTCATGTTGTGAGCGACCAGGGTATTAAAGTTGATCCCGCCAAGATTGAAGCTATCAGCAAGTGGGAGACCCCCACTACTCCAACTCATATTCGCCAATTCCTAGGTCTCGCTGGTTATTACCAAAGGTTTCCCTCTGATTGCGCGTCCTTTGACCGCACTGACTCACAAGGGGAAGAAGTTCATTTGGGAACCCGCACACGAATCTGCATTTCAAACTTTGAAGAAGAAGTTAACCACCGCACCTATCCTATCCCTTCCTGAGGGCAGTGACGACTTTGTTGTTTATTGTGATGCATCGAAGAGTGGTTTTGGTTGTGTACTGATGCAACGATCAAAGGTTATTGCCTATGCCTCCCGCCAATTGAAGATTCACGAGCGGAACTACACTACTCACGATCTTGAACTTGTAGCCGTTGTCTTTGCGCTCAAATTGTGGAGACACTATTTGTATGGAACTAAGAGCACTATTTTCACCGACTACAAGAGCCTCCAGCACATCTTTGATCAGAAGCAACTGAATATGAGACAGCGTCGATGGATCGAGATGCTGAACGACTACGATTATGAACTTCGTTATCATCCTGGGAAGGCCAATGTTGTAGCTGACGCTTTAAACCGAAAGTAGAGGACGGCACCTCTTCGTGTTAGGGCTCTGAACATCACTATTCATTCGAACCTCAACAGCCAGATCAGAGTAGCCCAAGATGAGGCTCTTAAGAAGGAGAATATAACTCATGAACATTTGAACATACTTGTCTCTCGATTCGAGGTTAGGGAGTCTGGACTCTGATGTTATGTCGGAAGAATTTGGGCACCTTATTTTGGAGATCTACGAAACCTCATACTTGATGAAGCACACAAATCGAGATATTCGATTCACCCCGGAGTGGGCAAAATGTACCACGACCTTAAAGAACAGTATTGGCGGCCGAATCTTAAGAAGGACGTTGCGACTTATGTTGGTAAGTGTTTGACTTGCTCGAAGGTTAAAGCCGAGCATCAGAGACCTTCCGGCTTACTTCAGCAACCGAAAATCCCACAATGGAAGTGGGAAAGGATCACAATGGATTTCATCACCAAGCTACCAAATACGGTGGGCGGATACGATACCATCTGGGTTATCGTTTACCGCCTTACTAAATCTGCACACTTCCTAGCGATGAAGGAAACGGATACGATGGCGAGACTTGCTCAATTATACACCAAGGAGGTTGTATCTCGTCATGGAGTACCTTTATCGATCATCTCAGATCGCGATCCCCATTTTGCTTCCAGATTTTGGCGTTCTTTGCAAGAAGCCATGGGAACCCGTCTCGACATGAGTACTGCATATCATCCACAGACCGACGGGCAAAGTGAACGAACGATTCAGACCTTGGAGGACATGTTGCGTGCATGTGTCATTGATTTCGGAAAGGCCTGGGAAAGGCATTTGCCGTTAGCCGAATTCTCGTACAACAACAGTTATCACTCGAGCATTAATGCTGCACCTTTTGAAGCATTGTATGGCTGTAAGTGCCGATCTCCTATTTGTTGGCCCGAAGTAGGCGAAAAGCAAATCACCGGACCCGAGGTAGTCCATGAAACAACGGAGAAGATTGCTCAGATTCAAGCTAGACTTAAGACTGCCCGCGATCGTCAAAAGAGTTATGCCGATCTTAAACATAAAGACTTTGAATTCAACGTCGGTGACCATGTAATGTTGAAGGTTGTACCTTGGAAAGGTGTGATTCGTTTTGGAAAACGTGGAAAGTTGAACCCACGATACATTAGTCCTTTCGAAATCTTGGAACGTGTTGGACCCGTTGCTTACCGTTTGGATCTTCCAGCTCAATTGAGCTCAGTTCATCCTACCTTCCACGTGTCAAACTTGAAGAAGTGTCTTGCTGCACCTGAACTTATCATACCACTTGAGGAACTTACGATTGACGACAAACTCCACTTTGTGGAAGAACCAGTTGAGATTATGGACCGTGAGGTCAAGACTTTGAAACAGGTGGGTAATGTAACGACCCTGGATTTTCCAACGTTTACTTATTAATAATTGTTATTATTAATACTTGTGATTTAACGAATGTATGTTATTACATTTACTTGTTACCATGATTGATCATACTTGACTTTAAATGCCCGAAACGTCTTTGTGACACACGTACATTACACGAATAATATTTTCAGATATTATTTACATTCATGATTAAGTTTTATTAATCATTTTAATTAACTATGGTTATTAGTTAGTTACTTGGGCTTTTAATTAGATTAACTTGTTAATTACATACATACTTGGGCTTTTAATTGTACATGGGCTTAGAAGCCCACCCCACTCACTTTAATGGACTTAATTAGCTCAACCTACTTCTTTAATGAACTAGTTAGCCCACTAACTCATGTAAGTGTTACTTTAAAATGGAACTAGTTAGTTATTTGCATGAAGAATCTAGTTACTACATAATCCCCATGCATGCACCCATTTTAACCAACTTTAAAGGCTTTAACATGCATGAGACTAGTGTGTAAAACTCTCCCCCCTCCCCCACTAGAAACCGTCCACTCTCATTGCTACAAGGGGAGTTTTGTTTTCATTTCCTTATTACTTGTTTACTTGCAATTTCACTTTCATTTACACACACATTCAACAACACTTCAAACTCTCTTAACTTTTCTCTCTTATTCTCTCTAAAACTAGTAAGTACCAAACAATATTTCTCTTATTTTTCTTGTCACAAAACCGTGACTTACATATACACATAATCATCATCATCTTTTGTTCTTTGTTGTTAATTATTTGTAGTTGTTAGTTGTTGTTATTTACTTACATGTTATCAAGGATCAAACTTACTAGTTTTTTCTTCTTTTATCTTGTATCTACAAGAACACTCAAGAACATAAACTTACTAGTTTATGTTCTACCTTTAAAGTTTTAAAGATTGTAAGTTCATGGTTGTAAAAATCATACTTGTGAATCATGTTTGTAAACTTAAAAGTTTACTTTCTTAAAGATCAAGACTTAGGCTTGAATCTTTAAAGTATGAAACCCATGAACTTATTAACTTGCTTACTTAGTTTATTTCTTTATATTATGCACTTTAAATTCATTTTTGTTGGTTAATATTGGTCAAATGTTACTAGTTAACTTTGATCTCATTAATCTTGAACTAAAGTTAACTTTAAATAGTTCAAGAACATGTAAGTAAGCTTTCTTTAATTATAACTTGGTACACTTATGTTAGATCTAGACTTTTGGTCTAGGATCTTCAAGATCTAACTAAGAACTATGTTCTACAACTTAAGATCTTGATTTCATAAGTTTATTTTCAAGTTTGTAACTTATTATTAGTTTTAAAGTTCATGTATGTGTTAGATCTAAGACTTTGATGTAACTTTGGTTCATCAAACTTCATACAACTCTTAAGTGAGTTGTGCTACATGTCTTAGACTTACAATTGTGTCATAATAGTCAAAACTTGGTTAATATTACTTTCATAGTTCATGTATGTGTCGGATCTAAGACTTTGATGTAACTTTGGTTCATCAAAACACTTGCAACACTTAAATGAGTTGTTCTACATGTCTTGCACTTGCACATGTGTTATGATGGTGAAACCTTTGTTAAGATGATGCAAACACATCAACGAGTTGTACACTTGAAGCTATATGCATCAAGGATGAGAACCGTGATAAGCATCGAACACCAAGAACCCACCGGACCTATTGTTTTACTGTTTCTGTGTCCGACCCGTACGACCTGGGCTACTGTAATTATGATTTTCAGATATCTCTGTTCGAGTAGATAACTTTTCATATAGGACTCGTCTTAATCCGAGTTACGGTTTAGGATTTATGGCCCTCCGATCGTCACTATGTCCATTTAACGTTGTGCTGAAAATTCTGACCTACTCGCACTTAGACCATCGCCACGGTCAAACGAAGACGAGTTTGCTTCTGTACTTTTTACCACAACTAAAGGACTCATATACGGAGCCATGGCCACTGGTCTCACCTTATTTCAGTAGGTATTGAGGCCGTGGTGACTGATCAAAGTCAGCCTTAGTTTTAAACTACTTTCATAAACGAAACTTACTTTACGCCTTTTGTTTGATGATGAATGATGATGACCTTTAAGACCTTATTTACATACTTTTAAACCTATTTGTACGATTTACTGACTTAGTACTATTTGACTTAGGTTGAGGACTTTCCGGACCTACACACTTGCTTATTTCCCGAGTCATACTTTACCGCTACTTTATCATTGTGAGTTATAGCATCCCTTTTTACTTTAACTATTTTGGGAACTGAGAATACATGCGCATTTTACATTTTACATACTAGGCATGAGTACTTAAACTTATATATGTGTGGGTTATACAACGGCAGAAACATTCCCTTTAGCTCGGTAACGTTTAGTCATTGGTTTTTGAACCGGTGAACGCGAATCTTAGATATGGATCCATAGGGTTTGACATCCTTACTCGGGCTAGTAGCGCTAGCATTTAACGGGTGTTTAATACTTCGTATACATACGCACTTGCCAAGTGTACTTTCAGGGGGTATAAACATTAAGTTAGTTACCAAGTGCCCACGGTTAACATATACTTTATCATACTGTTTTGAAACGCTCTTTGTAGCACTAAAATCTCGTGGCCTACTTTACATTACTGTTATACTTAAACTATAGCTCACCAACCTTTGTGTTGACATTTTTAAGCATGTTTTTCTCAGGTGCTTAAGGTTGCTTCCGCTGTGTACTAGTCTTGCTGTAGACACCCGCTGCTCTAGAGTTATTACCGCATGAACTGTTTATCTTGCATTCATAACTTTAATACATTTGAAACTATGATTTGTAACAACCTAAGGGTCACGTACTATTATATTTGCTTCTGTTCATTGAAGCATACTTTGGTTGTAAAACATTTGGCGTTGGTTATGACGTCAGCTTTTACCTTGAATGCAAACTTGTTTTGAAAACGCATATAGTGTTTGACCTTGTAATGATCCTGTTGTTGATGGTCCGTACATGATGATTTAGTACGGGGCATCACATTTGATATCACATTTAGTACGGGACATCGGTGGAGAGTGGTAGCAGTTGTGTAGGTGTTGTCATGAAGAAGAGAATGGTGTTAGGCTACGGTGGCCGGTTGTGGCAAGGTGGCCGGGGAAGAAGATATCGAGAGTAGTGTCTTGCAAAGAAAATGGTTATGAATTGATTCTCACTCAAGTGTATATACAATATGTATATAAATAACATGAGATGGGTTGATGATTGATATATTCATGTATGTATGCAATGTTAGATATAAAGGGAAGGAGAATTATTGTAACAATAATTTCAACAAGTGGTTTTCATAGATACAAAAATAGTAACATAATAAATTAATCAAATGACGTGGTGTGCATGTATTCATAATCACTTTTACCAGTGTAAAGTTGAAGTAGAAAAGGAAAGGAAACAGAAACTGGTTACATGTGGGGATTGATTGAATTGATTTCGATATATAAACTAGATGGGAGATAGAATTAACAATTTAATACAGTTGATGGATACTTGTAACAAGATTGTACGAATTTTATTGATTTTATAGTTTATATATTTAGTAAATATATTAATAATAATTATTATTATTATTATATTAATAATAATAATCAATAATAATGATACTAAAAAATGATAATAATCATATTATTAAGGTTAATAACAATAAAAGGTATTATTTTCTAATAATAATAATAACAATAATACTAATATATACATATATATATATATATATATATATATATATATATATATATATATATATATATATATATATATATATACACACATATTTACTTCTACAAACTTGTTCGTGAATCGTCGGGCATAGTCAAAGGTTAAATAGATATATGAAATAGTTCAAAACTTTTGAGACTCAATATTACATATTTTGCTTATCATGTCGAAACTATATAAAGGTTAAGTTTAAATTTGGTCGGAAATTCCCCGGTCGTCACAGGTTTTTTGCGGTTTGGACTTCTCTTCGACGGCTGACTTTCATCGCGGTTGCTAGTTTTGTTATGTTTTAGTTGCAGTGGCGGACGGCGGTCTCCTGACCGTCTCTGCCGTTCTGTTTATTTAGTAAATTAGTGTAGTATAGCCGGTATAGTAGTTTCCTTTGTTATAGCTTTAGTTGTTGTTATGTTCTTGGTTAAACGTTTCTCACCCAGTTGGTGAGTCGTTTGATTAGGAATTTTAATTTTTAGCTAGTGCTCGGTTTGGATTCTATTGTTTCGGTTGTACGAGGTGATCTTCGGATCCGTTTATTAATGTTATCATATTTTTCGCAAAAAAAAAAAAAAATGATTAGTTTGAATGTCGGGCAATTGAGTTTGGTCGTCTCAAACAGGTTTGGGCCCAAACGGGTTTCGGCCGAATGGTTCTGTCACCTTTAGACTCTTTTTAATGGTGCCGGGGGTGATGGGGGGTGATAGAGGTTTTTGTGGGGTATAGTGCTGTTGAGGCAAATGTGATGGGGGTGATGGAGTTTGTAATGGTAGGCGTGATGGGGGTGTGATGGGTTAGATTGGTCCCACATTTTTATTTGTTTTTTCATTTTTTTGTTAAATTATTGTATTGTTTATTTATTTTTACTTTATTATTGTAATTAAATTAATGATTAGTTATGTAAAATATCTCTATATATAATTTAAATACATAAATTATTCACTTGTTATTAAATGTTAATAAAGTTTAAAACTTTTTATATACATACATACATAGTTCAGGGACTAAAATTGTAATTTTACTAATTTCAACGTATGTCATGTTCATCTTCCAGATCTCGACTTCTGTCTGCAACTATTTTCCTGATAAAATTCTTCAATTATTTTTCTTTCCATTAAATAGAAATTAAATTAAGCAAATTGTAAGAATTCTTGTTCACATGAAAAGCCCCAATTCACTTGGCTCCAGTGGCGATTCTAGGATCAAAACCCAATGAGGTCCTAAAAATTTATTCGATAACTTGCACAAAATATTGAATGTGTCGGGTCGGGTCGGGCCCAAAACACAAACATAAAATTGAATAATTTGTTCATATGTAGTTATGAGTGATGAGATTAGGGATTCATATACACTAACTATTACATATATATTTACCATTACACATTCATCTTACTTACAATTATATAATGAATTCACTATGAGTACTCACAATAAAACATATATATCTCAACATAAAATTACACATAACTTGTCATATTATATGCTTGATAATAAATTTAACAAATTATATTCATTCTTAGACAAACATTACACATTCCGGTGCAATAATTTTAAATTAAGTCATGTTATATTACATTTTGTTTTCATTATATATTTGAAAAAATTATAAGATTTCTTAAATATCCAATTGATATCCATTAACCAGCTTAATCCAATATATATATATATATATATATATATATATATATATATATATATATATATATATATATATATATATATATATATATATATATATATATATATATATATATATATAGATAGATATAGGCGTACGAACTAAGTCTAAATGGATATGAATATGACTATGGATGAACAATAACTGAATGAATATGGCCTCACGCCCACACTCGATCCATATCCGATCTGTTGACATCCCTAGGATGAAGGATTGAAAATAGAACCAAAACAAATTGTGATATAGAATGAAGTAAAAAATAATTAGAATTGGACTTGAACAAAGGCTTGTTTATTTTTATATAAAATATATTCAATGGTTCATACTATAAAGTCGTAAGTGAGCTAATTTCAAACACTTTAGGAGTTAAAACTTTAAAATTATAATCTCTAAAAATTTATGAGGTCCTATTATTATATTTAGTGGTGTCCTATACAAAAAAAAATATTTTTTTTTGATAAATTTCGAAAAACTAGTGGTGTCACGGGACCCCGCGAGTCTTAGTGTAAAGTCGCCACTGCTTGGCTCCATCTCATCGCTATACCCTGCAAACACGCTCGGTGATGGAAGCTTCGCGCCGGAGGAAAATTGCCACCATCACGCCCCACTACGGCGCGATGGTGGCGCGATGGTGGGGTTTTTCAGGTGATCACGCGTCGTTAAAAAGAGTCTTATACAGTTGAACTAATTCGAGTTCTCATATTACAATTTTTTTTATTTTTTTTATTTTTTTTATTTTTTTTATTTTTTTACTTTTTGTCAGGAGACTTTGGCTAACCTCTATCATCTCATTCATATTAAACTCATTAATGAACACGCCATTAACCAAGCTTAATTTGGAGTAGGTTTCTCTCACTGCGAAGTTTACATGTTTTAGTTTTGGTTTTGATCATGCGTCTAATCTATAATTTGCCCAAGACTCAAAAGGAGAGGTTGATAGGATTAGAAATTTAAGAACTCAATAAATGGAAGACATTGAAATTTTTCTAAGTTCCGGTGGCTAATAAGGATGACCTTAGATGGATATTCCGAATTTGATTTGTAGATTTATAGGTTCTAATCGTCTTTATTTATATATTTACACTAGTTTTATGAGCCCGTGCGTTGCACGAAAATTGTAAGTTTGTGTTCTCGCAAGTGTAAATATCATGCTTTAAATATGTGCGTTGCATGAATGTTAATGAGAGAAAAAAAGTGTACATGTAATAGTATCGGATGATTAGGGTATTTATAAATCGTTGACTGAATTTTAAAAAACATAAAGATTATCATCTAATATTACATATGTATACATATATATGTATAGATAGATAGTTTTATGAGCCCTTCTGTTAGACATAAATTATAAACTAAGTTTTCGTAAATGTCATATAACAATTGCGCTAAGTAAAAATAATAATATAAACAAAAAAACATATATATTGAGTATTGTTTTAAAGATAGGAAATATTCTACATCTAAACCTAAAAATAATAATATAAACAAAAAAACATATATATTGAGTATTGTTTTAAAGATAGGAAATATTTATCCTACACACTAAAACCCATCCAAGAAATCGCCGTTTCAGCTATTTTGCATTGTCGTTTCTTGTTCGCGTTCACACTACACCCGGCCCCTCAACTTTGACGCGTTTTAATATCGACCCCTCAAAGTTTACACTTTTTCATGGTACAAAGTATAAATACATAATATTATTAAAATAAAAAAACTAACTCCACCTGAATTTTTAACGGACCCTATCTTCTCGCTCGGTTCGAGTTAAATTTGTTCAAGACCATCGTTCAACTCGAAATAATTTTGCGAACACAACGCAACTAAGTACGTACGAAACGGATTGTTTTTAAAAAAAGCGCTAAATAATTTTGGACTATTTCTTATACATATACATACACATATAATAAACATCTCAAACTAACCACCTCATATCGATGGTTCTGATCCCTTTTATACGAGATTTTTCCATCGTAAAAACGCACTATATATTATGTATATTAGGTAGTAACCAAGTGTTTCTAGAAATACCCGTAGCAATGCGTTTTAAATTCTGTAAATAAATAACGATACGTGAAACACGAATATTCAACCTGAAATGTCCCGCCGCATCGCGCGGGCCGATATTTTTCTAGTTCTACATCTAAACCTAAACCGACATGAAGATATTTTGCTTATTTAATATAAACAAAAATTAATAATATACGGAGTATTGTTTTAAGGATATGAAACATTTTACATCTAAATCTAAACCGACATATAGATATTTTGCTTATACTAAATCTATCAAACAAATTAGATAATAATTCGTAAGTTGTTTTAAATTAAAATTTAAATATTTTTCTTATTTAAAATTCAATTATCAAATGGATTATTAGTTATATTCCGTAATAGATTATAATTCTCATATTAAATAATAGAATAATCAAATGGCAAATTCTATTATTTAATAATAATCCTTATCCTTATTTAGTTTTAAATTTATGAAACAAATTTAATAATAATCTGTAAGTTGTTTTATATGGAAATTATATTAAAAAAATTTCACAAAATCAAATTTATATTCATATTATTATTAAACGTAATATTTAATATTTTATAATTCAATCTTTTATATAAAATCTTTGAATATCTTTGAATTACATGATAAGTATGCAACTAAATTTCAACCCATATATAAAAAATTTAATTGAAAAATATTATTTATTCCAATATAATTAAGAAAATGACACGTGTGCAAATTTAATTCAGTTTAATTGATAAATTGACATGTGTATAAATTTAAATCAGATTAATTGATAATTTTTTTTTTTTTTTTTTGAAAAGCAAAATTAATTATTATTAATAAAGGAGTTACAGGGCCCTAAATATATCTATACAATATTGAAACGGAAATACAATTATAGGAGGCTATTATATTACAAGTAAACCAAACGAAGACCATAAAAACTAAAGAGGGAATAAGAACTTGAAGAAACAAGCCGGAATAGAGAGGATAACAGTGACGATCTAGCGCCAACAAAGTTACACAAACTATCCCGATTAATCAAACCCTCAATAGAAGAAATGGAATCCGTGGCTGCATATGGTAGTAGTCGGAAGATTAGCCAATCCCAACACGGTGTGTGGTATCCGCGACAAAGAAAGAGGGGTTGATGAGCCATTGGTGCCACTCGATTGTTTTCTTTTTGTAAGATCTTTTGGAAATCCAGCTAAAACTTTGTGTTTGTATTTCAGATAAGATCGAGGCCGGGGACCACGTTTTTTTGGAGAAAACTTTCAAATTCCTATGTTTCCAGATTATGTAGCATGTAATCCATTTGGTTGCTTGCCAAATTGAGGATCCGGGGATGTTGTGAGCGAATGGCTGATTGTTGATGATGGCTTCTTTAAGATTGGATATTAGAGAAACATCTTGGGCCCACCAATCAAGAACAAGTTTCCATAAGAGTGCCGAATTGGGGCACGAACACAGGATATGTTCGGTGGTTTCAACTTCCAATTCGCACAAAGGGCATAAAGTGGAATCGAGATCAATGCCCCTTTTGTCTATTTCAAATCTGACCGGGATCTTGTTTTGTATGGCTCTCCATATAAAGATATATACTTTTTGCGGTAGGAGTTTGTTACGGGGCGTTGACAAGCTTAACGCGTTATTACCAAACCGAAGGGAGTTGATCAGAGATGCCAAGGACTTGGTAGTGAATATCCCTGTGGAGTCTAAATTGTATTTCCAGGAATCTTGTTTATCGGATAACGAAACAGAAGATACTATGCTATTTAATTCTGTGATTTCGTTTGTGGCCCTACTAGTTGGGTCCCTTGTCCAGCTCCAGTTACCGTAAGAAAGTCCATTGCGGTGTGTAATTCTTTCAGCGATCGAGGCATCTTTGTTTGTTTCAAGCATGTATAATCTGTGGAAAAGTGTGCTAAATCGTTCAGAGCCGAACCAAATGTCATTCCAAAATTTGATAGAAACACCATTCCCGAGACATTTTGTGATGGAGGAAGAGAATGAGGCGCCCGTGTTATCCGCTATTTTTCCAGCTTTAATGATTTCTTTCCAAACCGTGCGACCTGAAATATTCCTGCAAAAAACGTTAGATTCCAACCCCCCTCCCCCCCCTCCCCCCATAAATAATAGTAATAATTTTAACCCAAAGTGCGTTTTTCTCGTTTTTGAAGCGCCACCACCATTTACATAGTAGTGAGATGTTTTTGCTGAAGAGTGAACCCACATTTAACCCTCCTTTATCATAAGGTAGTAAAATTTGATCCCATTTTATCCAATTAATTTTATTTTCTGTTGAAGACCCACCCCAGAAAAATTTGCGTCTTTTAGATTCAAGGAGTTTAAGGATGGAAGAAGGTGCATGGAAGAGGGAGAAATAAAATAGTTGTATGCTACTTAGAATAGATTTAATGAGGGTAAGTCGTCCTCCGAACGAGATTGCTTTGGCCGCCCAGTCGGAAAGTCGTTTATCAAACTTTTCCACAATTGGTTGCCAAGAGGAAGGGTGGGATGAAGGCACACCAATGGGAAGACCAAGGTATGTGATGTAGTGACCCGAACTTTTCCATGTTTATATATATTAATTGAGATTGATATTTACATGATTAAATGTTTCCAACATGTTAAGCAATCAAACTTGTTAAGACTTGATTAATTGAAATATGTTTCATATAGACAATTGACCACCCAAGTTGACCGGTGATTCACGAACGTTAAAAATTATAAAAACTATATGATGACATATATATGAATATATATATATATATATAGTTAACATGATACTATGATAAGTAAACATATCATTAAGTATATTAACAATGAACTACATATGTAAAAACAAGACTACTAACTTAATAATTTTTAAACGAGACATATATGTAACGATTATCGTTGTAAAGACATTTAATGTATATATATCATATTAAGAGATATTCATACATGATAATATCATGATAATATAATAATTTAAAATCTCATTTGATATTATAAACATTGGGTTAACAACATTTAACAAGATCGTTAACCTAAAGGTTTCAAAATAACACTTACATGTAACGACTAACGATGACTTAACGACTCAGTTAAAATGTTTATACATGTAGTGTTTTAATATGTATTTATACACTTTTGAAAGACTTCAATACACTTATCAAAATACTTCTACTTAACAAAAATGCTTACAATTACATCCTCGTTCAGTTTCATCAACAATTCTACTCGTATGCACCCGTATTCGTACTCGTACAATACACAGCTTTTAGATGTATGTACTATTGTTATATACACTCCAATGATCAGCTCTTAGCAGCCCATTTGAGTCACCTAACACATGTTGGAACCATCATTTGGAAACTAGCATGAAATATCTCATAAAATTACAAAAATATAAGTAATCATTCATGACTTATTTACATGAAAACAAAATTACATATCCTTTATATCTAATCCATACACCAACGACTAAAAACACCTACAAACACTTTCATTCTTCAAGTTTCTTCATCTAATTGATCTCTCTCAAGTTCTATCTTCAAGTTCTAAGTGTTCTTCATATAATCTACAAGTTCTAGTTACATAAAATCAAGAATACTTTCAAGTTTGCTAGCTCACTTCCAATCTTGTAAGGTGATCATCCAACCTCAAGAAATCTTTATTTTTTACAGTAGGTTATCATTCTAATACAAGGTAATAATCATATTCAAACTTTGGTTCAATTTCTATAACTATAACAATCTTATTTCAAGTGATGATCTTACTTGAACTTGTTTTCGTGTCATGATTCTGCTTCAAGAACTTCGAGCCATCCAAGGATTCGTTGAAGCTAGATCCATTTTTCTCTTTTCCAGTAGGTTTATCCAAGGAACTTAAGGTAGTAATGATGTTCATAACATCATTCGATTCATACATATAAAGCTATCTTATTCGAAGGTTTAAACTTGTAATCACTAGAACATAGTTTAGTTAATTCTAAACTTGTTCGCAAACAAAAGTTAATCCTTCTAACTTGACTTTTAAAATCAACTAAACACATGTTCTATATCTATATGATATGCTAACTTAATGATTTAAAACCTGGAAACACGAAAAACACCGTAAAACCGAATTTACGCCGTCGTAGTAACACCGCGGGCTGTTTTGGGTTAGTTAATTAAAAACTATGATAAACTTTGATTTAAAAGTTTTTATTCTGAGAAAATAATTTTTATTATGAACATGAAACTATATCCAAAAATTATGGTTATACTCAAAGTGGAAGTATGTTTTCTAAAATGGTCATCTAGACGTCGTTCTTTCGACTGAAATGACTACCTTTACAAAAATGACTTGTAACTTATTTTTCCGACTATAAACCTATACTTTTTATGTTTATATTCATAAAATAGAGTTCAATATGAAACCATAGCAATTTGATTCACTCAAAACGGATTTAAAATGAAGAAGATATGGGTAAAACAAGATTGGATAATTTTTCTCATTTTAGCTACGTGAAAATTGGTAACAAATCTATTCCAATCATAACTTAATCAACTTGTATTGTATATTATGTAATCTTGAGATACCATAGACACGTATACAATGTTTCGACCTATCATGTCGACACATCTATATATATTTCAGAACAACCATAGACACTCTATATGTGAATGTTGGAGTTAGCTATACAGGGTTGAGGTTGATTCCAAAATATATATAGTTTGAGTTGTGATCAATACTGAGATACGTATACACTGGGTCGTGGATTGATTCAAGATAATATTTATCGATTTATTTCTGTACATCTAACTGTGGACAACTAGTTGTAGGTTACTAACGAGGACAGCTGACTTAATAAACTTAAAACATCTAAATATATTAAAAGTGTTGTAAATATATTTTGAACATACTTTGATATATATGTATATATTGTTATAGGTTCGTGAATCAACCAGTGGCCAAGTCTTACTTCCCGACGAAGTAAAAATCTGTGAAAGTGAGTTATAGTCCCACTTTTAAAAATCTAGTATTTTTGGGATGAGAATACATGCAGGTTTTATAAATGATTTACAAAATAGACACAAGTACGTGAAACTACATTCTATGGTTGAATTATCGAAATCGAATATGCCCCTTTTTATTAAGTCTGGTAATCTAAGAATTAGGGAACAGACACCCTAATTGACGCGAATCCTAAAGATAGATCTATTGGGCCTAACAAACCCCATCCAAAGTACCGGATGCTTTAGTACTTCGAAATTTATATCATATCCGAAGGGTGTCCCGGAATGATGGGGATATTCTTATATATGCATCTTGTTAATGTCGGTTACCAGGTGTTCACCATATGAATGATTTTTATCTCTATGTATGGGATGTGTATTGAAATATGAAATCTTGTGGTCTATTATTATGATTTGATATATATAGGTTAAACCTGTAACTCACCAACATTTTTGTTGACGTTTTAAGCATGTTTATTCTCAGGTGATTATTAAGAGCTTCCGCTGTCGCATACTTAAATAAGGACGAGATTTGGAGTCCATGCTTGTATGATATTGTGTAAAAACTGCATTCAAGAAACTTATTTTGTTTCAACATATTTGTATTGTAAACCATTATGTAATGGTCGTGTGTAAACAGGATATTTTAGATTATCATTATTTGATAATCTACGTAAAGCTTTTTAAACCTTTATTGATGAAATAAAGGTTATGGTTTGTTTTAAAATGAATGCAGTCTTTGAAAAACGTCTCATATAGAGGTCAAAACCTCGCAACGAAATCAATTAATATGGAACGTTTTTAATCAATAAGAACGGGACATTTCAGTTGGTATCCAAGCGTTGGTCTTAGAGAACCAGAATTTTGCATTAGTGTGTCTTATCGAGTTTGTTAGGATGCATTAGTGAGTCTGGACTTCGACCTTGTTTACTTGAAAAATGATTGCTTAACAAATTTTGTTGGAAACTATATATTTTTAACATGTGAATATTATGTGATATATTAATCTCTTAACGCGTTTGATATTATGTGATAGATGTCTACCTCTAGAACAAGTCTCATTGACTCACCTAATAATAATGAAGAGTCAAATGTAAATTGGAATGATTCGTGGACTGATTCACAAGTTCCCGAAGAGGAACCGGAAGAAGAGTCGGAACCGGATGAAGAAATAGAACCGGTGGGGGAAATAATAAAACGGTTAAGTAAAAGAAAATCCTCAACCAACCGACCAAGGTTAATTATGGTCAATGGTGTTTCCGCCAAGGAAGCAAAATATTGGGAGGATTACCAATTCTCCGATGAATCGGATTCCGGCGAGAATTTCGATGATGTTATAGAAATTATCCCAACTGAATTTAAAAAGGCAAAAGAAAATAATAATGGAAATGGCATAAAAATAGAGAAATCTAATTCCAACCCCGATGAACTTTATATGTATCGTCAACCCCCGAAGTCCTTAAGTTGTAACAATGACCCAGGAACCTCTAAACCACCAGGTTTTTCTAAACCAATGTGGAAAACGACGGCTCGTATTAGGGCAACATCATATATCCCTAGAAACTTGGCAAAACGAACCAAAACGGAAGAAGAAGAAGAAACAAGCGAGTCGGAATAAGATAGTTGTATTCGTGTGGTGTAATATATGTAATATAGTGTGCTTATGCTTTGTGATATATGTAAAAATTGCTTGTATTAATAAGTATTTTTTTTTATGAATCTAACTCTTGTCTATTTTACAGTATAAAAACACAAAATGGATAGACAACCCAATATTTTAAGAGACCTACCCGGAGACATGATTGATGAAATCTTGTCTAGAGTCGGTCAGAATTCTTCGGCACAACTATTTAAGGCGAGATCATTTTGTAAGACATTCGAAGAACGTTCCAAGAATGCCTTGGTTTATAAAAGGCTTTCGTTCGAAAGATGGGGGATATCACATTGGGAAATCCATAAGTTACGATGTGTTTACTTTGACGCATATATTGCGGGGAACCCAAATGCTATTTTACGCAATGGGTTAAGAAATTATTTTGACTCAATATATCCGAATATTGGACTTCGTGATTTAGAAAAAGCGGCTAACATGCAACATAAAGAAGCATGTTATGCTTACGGATTAGTAATGTTCGCTTCTCACCAAAGTGAGAACAAGAACATCGGGCTACAACTATTAAACAAAACGTTCCCACAAGTGACGGAGTCGGTAATTGGGGTAAGAAATGAGGTTTTTAGATTGTTACGGGACTGTTGGACATTACGTAACCCTCGTCCCTTTGACGACGTTACAACACGCTGTCTTATCAACGGCCATAACGGTTATGTTCCACAAGACCAAGGATGGAAAGTAATCCTAGTAAAACCAGAATGCATGACTTGTTTCTGGACGTATGAATTACGTGTCTTTATTGCCTTTGCTGAACGACTTGTGTACTAGCTAGAATTATCTTCACAACCATCTTGTATCAAATTTATTGTGTGCTATATTTTATGCTATATGTAAAATAAGCGGTATTGTAAGTTTGTAAAATATTGTGTAAAAGTTTGAACGCGAAATATTATTATAATCAGTTTTTCATATAGAATTGTAGTAGTTGAATTGTATATTAGCTACTAAGTATGAACTTAACGGGTAGGTACTACCCGAATTTAAACTTATAAAACGCTAATATGATGAAAAAGCTTTTATAAATGAGTTCATATTATGCTACGAAATACTATTAACTACTCTTAATATTCTGTATGATTAACTTGTTCCATTTGACTATTTTGAAGGAAATGGCACCGACTACTCGACACGCCGTGAATATGAATGAAGAGGAATTCCGTACTTTTCTAGCTTCAAACATAGCCGCAGTACAGGATGCGCTACATACCAACAATAACCTTGGATCTAGCAGTACAGGAAATCGTGTAGGATGCACCTACAAAGAATTCACTGCCTGCAAACCTTTGGAATTTGATGGAACCGAAGGACCGATCGGATTGAAACGGTGGACCGAGAAGGTCGAATTGGTGTTTGCCATAAGTAAGTGTACTGAAGAGGACAAAGTGAAGTACGCTACACATACCTTCACAGGTTCTGCGTTAACATGGTGGAATACCTATCTAGAGCAAGTGGGACAAGACGATGCGTACGCACTACCGTGGTCAGCATTCAAGCACTTGATGAACGAGAAGTACCGTCCCAGAACCGAGGTCAATAAGCTCAAGATAGAAATTAGAGGGTTACGAACCCAAGGATTTGATATTACCACGTACGAAAGACGATTCACAGAATTGTGCCTATTGTGTCCGGGAGCATTCGAAGATGAGGAAGAGAAGATCGACGCGTTTGTGAAAGGATTACCAGAAAGAATCCAAGAAGATATAAGTTCACACGAGACCGCCTCCATACAACAGGCATGTAGAATGGCTCACAAACTAGTGAACCAGATTGAAGAAAGAATTAAAGAACAGACTGCTGAAGAGGCCAATGTGAAGCAAGTCAAAAGAAAGTGGGAGAAAAACGGTGATAAGAATCACCAATACAACAACAACAGTAATTACAACAATAATCGCAACAATTATCCCAACAATCGCAACATCAATCGCAACTACAACAAACGGCCCAACAACAACAACAACAACAACAAAAACAGCAACTACAATAATCATCCCAACAACAATAATAACCGCAACAACAACAACAATCAGAAGCAGCTACGCCAAAGGTGTGAAAAGTATCACTCGGGGTTCTGCACCAAATTTTTGCAACAAGTGTAAAAGAAATGGTCATAGCGCGGCGAAGTGTGAGGTCTATGGACCAGGGGTTAATAGAACGAAAGGAACAAATGGTGTCGGAACGAGTAATGGCGGAGCAAGTAGTGTCGGAGCAAATTATGCCAATGTAGTTTGTTATAAATATGGAAAACCGGGCCACATTATTAGAAATTGCCCGAACCAGGAGAACACGAATGGACAAGGCCGCGGAAGAGTTTTCAATATTAATGCGGCAGAGGCACAGGAAGACCCGAAGCTTGTTACGGGTACGTTTCTTATTGACAATAAATCTGCTTACGTTTTATTTGATTCGGGTGCGGATAGAAGCTATATGAGTAGAGATTTTTGTGCTAAATTAAGTTGTCCATTGACGCCTTTGGATAGTAAATTTTTACTCGAATTAGCAAATGGTAAATTAATTTCAGCAGATAATATATGTCGGAATCGAGAAATTAAACTGGTTAGCGAAACATTTAAGATTGATTTGATACCAGTAGAGTTAGGGAGTTTTGATGTGATAATCGGTATAGACTGGTTGAAAGAAGTGAAAGCAGAGATCGTTTGTTACAAAAATGCAATTCGCATTATACGAGAAAAAGAAAAACCCTTAATGGTGTACGGAGAAAAGGGCAACATGAAGCTACATCTTATTAGTAATTTGAAGGCACAAAAACTAATAAGAAAAGGTTGCTATGATGTTCTAGCACACATCGAGAAAGTACAAACTGAAGAAAAGAGCATCAATGATGTTCCCATTGCAAAAGAATTTCCCGATGTATTTCCGAAAGAATTACCGGGATTACCCCCACATCGATCCATTGAATTTCAAATAGATCTTGTACCAGGAGCTGCACCAATAGCTCGTGCTCCTTACAGACTCGCACCCAGCGAGATGAAAGAACTGCCAAGCCAATTACAAGAACTTTTAGAGCGTGGTTTCATTCAACCAAGCACATCACCGTGGGGAGCTCCTGTTTTGTTTGTCAAGAAGAAAGATGGTACATTCAGGTTGTGTATCGACTACCGAGAGTTGAACAAACTTACCATCAAGAACCGCTACCCACTACCGAGAATCGACGACTTATTTGATCAACTACAAGGCTCGTCTGTTTATTCAAAGATTGACTTACGTTCCGGGTATCATCAAATACGGGTGAAAGAAGATGATATTCCAAAGACTGCTTTCAGAACACGTTACGGTCATTACGAGTTTATGGTCATGCCGTTTAGTTTAACTAATGCACCAGCTGTGTTCATGGACCTTATGAACCGAGTGTGTGGACCATACCTTGACAAGTTTGTCATTGTTTTCATTGATGACATACTTATTTACTCAAAGAATGACCAAGAACACGGTGAACATTTGAGAAAGGTGTTAGAAGTATTGAGGAAGGAAGAATTGTACGCTAAGTTTTCAAAGTGTGCATTTTGGTTGGAAGAATTTCAATTCCTCGGTCACATAGTGAACAAAGAAGGTATTAAGGTGGATCCGGCAAAGATAGAAACTGTTGAAAAGTGGGAAACCCCGAAAACTCCGAAACACATACGCCAGTTTTTAGGACTAGCTGGTTACTACAGAAGGTTCATCCAAGACTTTTTCAGAATAGCAAAACCCTTGACTGCATTAACGCATAAAGGGAAGAAATTTGAATGGAATGATGAACAAGAGAAAGCGTTTCAGTTATTGAAGAAAAAGCTAACTACGGCACCTATATTGTCATTGCCTGAAGGGAATGATGATTTTGTGATTTATTGTGACGCATCAAAGCAAGGTCTCGGTTGTGTATTAATGCAACGAACCAAGGTGATTGCTTATGCGTCTAGACAATTGAAGATTCACGAACAAAATTATACGACGCATGATTTGGAATTAGGCGCGGTTGTTTTTGCATTAAAGACTTGGAGGCACTACTTATATGAGGTCAAAAGTATTATATATACCGACCACAAAAGTCTTCAACACATATTTAATCAGAAACAACTGAATATGAGGCAGCGTAGGTGGATTGAATTATTGAATGATTACGACTTTGAGATTCGTTACCACCCGGGGAAGGCAAATGTGGTAGCCGATGCCTTGAGCAGGAAGGACAGAGAACCCATTCGAGTAAAATCTATGAATATAATGATTCATAATAACCTTACTACTCAAATAAAGGAGGCGCAATAAGGAGTTTTAAAAGAGGGAAATTTAAAGAATGAAATACCCAAAGGATCGGAGAAGCATCTTAATATTCGGGAAGACGGAACCCGGTATAGGGCTGAAAGGATTTGGGTACCAAAATTTGGAGATATGAGAGAAATGGTACTTAGAGAAGCTCATAAAACCAGATACTCAATACATCCTGGAACGGGGAAGATGTACAAGGATCTCAAGAAACATTTTTGGTGGCCGGGTATGAAAGTCGATATTGCTAAATACGTAGGAGAATGTTTGACGTGTTCTAAGGTCAAAGCTGAGCATCAGAAACCATCAGGTCTACTTCAATAACACGAAATCCCGGAATGGAAATGGGAAAACATTTCCATGGATTTCATCACTAAATTGCCAAGGACTGCAAGTGGTTTTGATACTATTTGGGTAATAGTTGATCGTCTCACCAAATCAGCACACTTCCTGCCAATAAGAGAAGATGACAAGATGGAGAAGTTAGCATGACTGTATTTGAAGGAAGTCGTCTCCAGACATGGAATACCAATCTCTATTATCTCTGATAGGGATGGCAGATTTATTTCAAGATTCTGGCAGACATTACAGCAAGCATTAGGAACTCGTCTAGACATGAGTACTGCCTGTCATCCACAAACTGATGGGCAGAGCGAAAGGACGATACAAACGCTTGAAGACATGCTACGAGCATGTGTTATTGATTTCGGAAACAGTTGGGATCGACATCTACCGTTAGCAGAATTTTCCTACAACAACAGCTACCATTCAAGCATTGAGATGGCGCCGTTTGAAGCACTTTATGGTAGAAAGTGCAGGTCTCCGATTTGTTGAAGTAAAGTGGGGGATAGACAGATTACGGGTCCAGAGATTATACAAGAAACTACCGAGAAGATCATCCAAATTCAACAACGGTTGAAAACCGCCTAAAGTCGACAAAAGAGCTACGCTGACATTAAAAGTGTTGAGTCCCCAATATAATTAAGGATTTAATTATGACAAAACAATATTTATTTTCACTAAAGTGTTATGTGCAGCCAGCACAAGTTTGTTTATGTATAGTCAGCTAATATAGCTGTGTCGAGTGTTTAGTATGCTGCCTAGTCTATCAGCACAAGGTAGAAATGTATTCTTCGAATCAGCACAGGATGTGCACCCAGCAAATCAAGAATATCAAGTGACTCAGCATATGAAGGACCAGTAAGTCTGGATATCAGCATACAACACAAGACAGACATGCTCCATTACAAGCATGGTAGTTTTCCCAGAGTGGTCTACATCAACGCACTATTCAACAGAAGTCGAAGACAAAGTTGAACAGAAAAGGACAGGAGTCGGCGGCTGACAAGTGACCTTACAAGACCACGTGGGAATGCAGAAGTGGAACGCATGTGCAGACATGTGTTATACTTTATTCATACCTAGGGAACACAACATTCCATTTGTTTAAATCAAATGGTAGTGCCAAACCGAATTGGTGTGTTCCTGCAAATAGCTACCTAAGAGGAAAGAAGGAGAGCACGCCTTCTGACACAATTGTCCCCACAAGTACAAGGCATCCAATGTACTAGTGGACAATAGATTAATTACACGGTTAATAGAACTACTATATATATTGTTGTATCCACTATTGTAAAAACGAGTGGTGTGGGTTTATCTGTTAGAGTCCAAACCGTGTAATAGCTTTAGTTTATCTCTTAGCTATAATCTAGGTAATCTGTATCAACCAACTATCATTTCCGCCAAGGATAGTTGTGATTCTTTCTGATTTAATCAATAAAGAATAACCGTTGAAAATTACCTGTGACTCTATCTTATTTACTACAGAATACTAAACGTGTTTAACTGACTAGTTAATTAAGAAAAGAATTGTATTCACCCCCCCCCCCCCTCTACAATACTCCTGTTGTTATTAAGGGACCAACAAAAAGAAAATATATAGAATTTGAAATTGGAGAGATGGTCATGCTTAAAGTTGCACCTTGGAAAGGCGTTGTTCGATTTGGTAAACGAGGGAAATTAAATCCAAGGTATATTGGTCCATTCAAGATTATTGATCGTGTCGGACCAGTAGCTTACCGACTTGAGTTACCTCAACAACTCGCAGCTGTACATAACACTTTCCACGTCTCGAATTTGAAGAAATGTTTTGCTAAAGAAGATCTCACTATTCCGTTAGATGAAATCCAAATCAATGAAAAACTTCAATTCATCGAAGAACCCGTCGAAATAATGGATCGTGAGGTTAAAAGACTTAAGCAAAGCAAGATACCAATTGTTAAGGTTCGATGGAATTCTCATAGAGGACCCGAGTTCACCTGGGAGTGTGAAGATCAGATGAAGAAGAAATACCCGCATCTATTTCCAGAAGATTCGTCAACACCTTCAACAGCTTAAAATTTCGGGACGAAATTTATTTAACGGGTAGGTACTGTAGTGACCCGAACTTTTCCATGTTTATATATATTAATTGAGATTGATATTTACATGATTAAATGTTTCCAACATGTTAAGCAATCAAACTTGTTAAGACTTGATTAATTGAAATATGTTTCATATAGACAATTGACCACCCAAGTTGACCGGTGATTCACGAACGTTAAAAATTGTAAAAACTATATGATGACATATATATGAATATATATATAGTTAACATGATACTATGATAAGTAAACATATCATTAAGTATATTAACAATGAACTACATATGTAAAAACAAGACTACTAACTTAATGATTTTTAAACGAGACATATATGTAACATTATCGTTGTAAAGACATTTAATGTATATATATCATATTAAGAGATATTCATACATGATAATATCATGATAATATAATAATTTAAAATCTCATTTGATATTATAAACATTGGGTTAACAACATTTAACAAGATCGTTAACCTAAAGGTTTCAAAACAACACTTACATGTAACGACTAACGATAACTTAACGACTCAGTTAAAATGTATATACATGTAGTGTTTTAATATGTATTTATACACTTTTTAAAGACTTCAATACACTTATAAAAATACTTCTACTTAACAAAAATGCTTACAATTACATCCTCGTTCAGTTTCATCAACAATTCTACTCGTATGCACCCGTATTCGTACTCGTACAATACACAGCTTTTAGATGTATGTACTATTGGTATATACACTCCAATGATCAGCTCTTAGCAGCTCATGTGTGTCACCTAACACATGTGGGAACCATCATTTGGCAACTAGCATGAAATATCTCATAAAATTACAAAAATATGAGTAATCATTCATGACTTATTTACATGAAAACAAAATTACATATCCTTTATATCTAATCCATACACCAACGACCAAAAACACCTACAAACACTTTCATTCTTCAATTTTATTCATCTAATTGATCTCTCTCAAGTTCTATCTTCAAGTTCTAAGTGTTCTTCATATATTCTACAAGTTCTAGTTACATAAAATCAAGAATACTTTCAAGTTTGCTAGCTCACTTCCAATCTTGTAAGGTGATCATCCAAACTCAAGAAATCTTTGTTTCTTATAGTAGGTTATCATTCTAATACAAGGTAATAATCATATTCAAACTTTGGTTCAATTTCTATAACTATAACAATCTTATTTCAAGTGATGATCTTACTTGAACTTGTTTTCGTATCATGATTCTACTTCAAGAACTTCGAGCCATCCAAGGATTCGTTAAAGCTAGATCCATTTTTATCTTTTCCAGTAGGTTTATCCAAGGAACTTAAGGTAGTAATGATGTTCATAACATCATTCGATTCATACTTATAAAGCTATCATATTCGAAGGTTTAAACTTGTAATCACTAGAACATAGTTTAGTTAATTCTAAACTTGTTCGCAAACAAAAGTTAATCCTTCTAACTTGACTTTTAAAATCAACTAAACACATGTTCTATTTTTATATGATATGCTAACTTAATGATTTAAAACCTGGAAACACGAAAAACACCGTAAAACCGGATTTACGCCGTCGTAGTAACACCGCGGGCTGTTTTGGGTTAGTTAATTAAAAACTATGATAAACTTTGATTTAAAAGTTGTTATTCTGAGAAAATGATTTTTATTATGAACATGAAAATATATCCAAAAATTATGGTTAAACTCAAAGTGGAAGTATGTTTTCTAAAATGGTCATCTAGACGTCGTTCTTTCGACTGAAATGACTACCTTTACAAAAACGACTTGTAACTTATTTTTCTGACTATAAACCTATACTTTTTCTGTTTAGATTCATAAAATAGAGTTCAATATGAAACCATAGCAATTTGATTCACTCAAAACGGATTTAAAATGAAGAAGTTATGGGTAAAAAAAGATTGGATAATTTTTCTCATTTTAGCTACGTGAAAATTGGTAACAAATCTATTCCAATCATAACTTAATCAACTTGTATTGTATATTATGTAATCTTGAGATACCATAGACACGTATACAATGTTTCGACCTATCATGTCGACACATCTATATATATTTCGGAACAACCATAGACACTCTATATGTGAATGTTGGAGTTAGCTATACAGGGTTGAGGTTGATTCCAAAATATATATAGTTTGAGTTGTGATCAATACTGAGATACGTATACACTGGGTCGTGGATTGATTCAAGATAATATTTATCGATTTATTTCTGTACATCTAACTGTGGACAACTAGTTGTAGGTTACTAACGAGGACAGCTGACTTAATAAACTTAAAACATCTAAATATATTAAAAGTGTTGTAAATATATTTTGAACATACTTTGATATATATGTATATATTGTTATAGGTTCGTGAATCAACCAGTGGCCAAGTCTTACTTCCCAATGAAGTAAAAATCTGTGAAAGTGAGTTATAGTCCCACTTTTAAAAATCTAGTATTTTTGGGATGAGAATACATGCAGGTTTTATAAATGATTTACAAAATAGACACAAGTACGTGAAACTACATTCTATGGTTGAATTTTCGAAATTGAATATGCCCCTTTTTATTAAGTCTGGTAATCTAAGAATTAGGGAACAGACACCCTAATTGACGCGAATCCTAAAGATAGATCTATTGGGCCTAACAAACCCCATCCAAAGTACCGGATGCTTTAGTACTTCGAAATTTATATCATATCCGAAGGGTGTCCCGAAATGATGGGGATATTCTTATATATGCATCTTGTTAATGTCGGTTACCAGGTGTTCACCATATGAATGATTTTTATCTCTATTATGATTTGATATATATAGTTTAAACCTATAACTCACCAACATTTTTGTTGACGTTTTAAGCATGTTTATTCTCAGGTGATTATTAAGAGCTTCCGCTGTCGCATACTTAAATAAGGACGAGATTTGGAGTCCATGCTTGTATGATATTGTGTAAAAACTGCATTCGAGAAACTTATTTTGTTGTAACATATTTGTATTGTAAACCATTATGTAATGGTCGTGTGTAAACAGGATATTTTAGATTATCATTATTTGATAATCTACGTAAAGCTTTTAAAACCTTTATTGATGAAATAAAGGTTATGGTTTATTTTAAAATGAATGCAGTCTTTGAAAAACGTCTCATATAGAGGTCAAAACCTCGCAACGAAATCAATTAATATGGAACGTTTTTAATCAATAAGAACGGGACATTTCATGTGAAGGGGAAAGTACCGGAGGAACAATTAATATAATTGGCCATTTTTTCTATTTCTTTGGGAGGAATTCCGATACCATAGAGTTTGCTTTTTTGAAAATTGACTTTGAGTCCAGAAATTTTCTCAAAGCATTTGAGGAGTTTGGAAATGTGTTTGGCATTTCTTTTACTCCATTCCCCGAAAAAGATTGTGTCATCGGCGTATTGAAGGTGGGTGACGCAAATGTTGTCATTGCCAACATTGATTCCACGAAGATGACCACTAGATAAGGCCCGTTTAGTGAGTATGTTAAGGCCTTCAGCAACAATAATGAACAGGAAAGGCGAGATTGGGTCCCCTTGGCGAATACCTCTTTCGGGGAAGAATTCGACCGTAGGAGAACCATTGATTAAAATGGAGACAGATGAGGAGGAAAGACATGCACGAATGAAACTGATCCATTTAGGACCAAATCCCATGTAATGCATGGTGTTAAATAGGAAATCCCATTCGATGCAGTCAAAAGCTTTTTCGAAATCGACTTTTAAGATCAAACCTTTGCGTTTTTTACGTTTAAGTTCATCTATAATTTCGTTTGCAATTAACACGCTATCTAAGATGTTACGACCTTTGAGGAAAGCGATTTGCTCCGCCCCAATGACCTTGTGGATGACTTTGGCGAGGCAGTTGGACATGATTTTGGTTAGAATTTTATAATAACTCCCTATTAGGCAAATAGGGCGATATTCATTTAGGCCGATTGGGTTAGATTTTTTGGGTATTAAGGTGAAGAAGGATGCATTACAACCTTTGGAGATTTCGGAATTGGACCAGAACCAATGTAGTGCTGTGATAAGGTCGTGTTTTATAAGATCCCAATATTTTTTGAAGAATTTCATGTTGAAACCGTCGGGACAAGGTGCTTTCGAGCAATCACAGTCGTGAATAGCATCCCTGATTTCGTTTTTAAGGAATTCGGATTCTAAAAAGAGGTTGTCTTGCGAGGAGATATAATCTAGGTGAGGTGCATTATCAAGAGGACAGTGGTTGTTAAGATTACTGGATTTAAAGAGATTTTTGTAATGAAGATAGGTTTCGTGTTTAATGATGTTTGGATCTTCAATCCAAGTTCTGTCAATCGATAAACCATGAAGATTGTTTTTGCTGTTGCGTTTTTTAATAAAGTTATGAAAATATTTCGAGTTTTCGTCTCCTTCGAGGGCCCATTTAATTCTTGACTTTTGTTTTAACATGTTTGTTTTCTTTTTTTCTTTTTCGAGATGTGAGAATTTATCTTCAAGCCATTTGTTTTTCTCGGATTCGGATAGAGGTCTAGATTCAGCTAGGGCTTCCCATTTGTTAATATTATTTAAATGATCTAGAATTTGAGAATCAAGGTTATCGAGTTGAGCACTATGTTTCTTAAGTTCAGATTTGACGTTTTTAAGCTTATTACGGAAGATACAGTCAGGACGGGTTCCATTTATAGGTAATGACCAGGCTCGAGTGATGATCAAGTCAGCGTCTTTAAGATCAAGCCAAGTGTTAAAGACACGGATAGGTTTGGGACCGGAGTTGAAGTATGTGTTCCTAAGGAGTATGGGGCAGTGGTCGGAGAGATCACGATCGAGGGTTTTAGATGAAATGTTTGGCCATATTTTTAAAATGTCATCAGATACGAGGAATCTATCTAGTTTACTGAATTTCATTCTTTTAATGCAGATTCTGGTGAATTTTTTTTCCGCCAAGTGGGATGTCTATTAGTCCAAAGTTGTTAATGAAGTTATTAAAGTTAGTGGCCCATTGTTGATTAAACTCACAGTTCATGCGTTCGGAAGCTTTCCTGACTTCGTTGAAGTCACCGAAAATGATGAAAGGGATCGTGAGAGAGTTTACGAGAGAGGATAACTCAGACCAAAGTCTTAGCTTTTTGGACAAGGAATGTGGGCCGTAGACATTTATGAAAGCAATCTTAGCGTCATAACCCACCCAATAACCGCAAATTGCAAGGAAAAATTCACCTTCAATAGCGTGATCGAAGGTGAAAGTATTACAGTCCCATATTGTGATGATTCCGCCCGATGCACCAACCGAGTCTTTTTGGACAAATTTGAAGTCGGGGTTTCCCCAGAATGATTCGATGATGTTGTCTTGCGTTTGTTCACTTTTAGTTTCTTGAAGTCCAAGTATTTTCGGTTTTTCTTTGTTGCAAATTCGTTTAAGCCATGTAATTTTACCCATTTGCCCAAGTCCCTGAATGTTAAGAGATATCGTACACATTATAATATGATAATAAAAAAACGAAAGAAAAGGAGTGAGATTACCGAGAGTTCCATTGGATACCGATGTTGTTTCCAAAATCATTAGTGTCCATGCTTTTGTCAATTGAGGAACTCGATGAATTTTTGTTGTAGCATCATCCTGGAATAGTGACAGAAACACGGTTGTGCCCAGAAGTGTTATCCTCGTTTATTGATGGTGTTTTGCTACGTTTTGAGAGTTGTGAGAATCGTAATTTTTGACCGCTTATTGCTAGGTGTTTGATGTAGAGCATGTTTGATCTAGGTCGGGTTTTCGGATTAGGGAGTGGGACATCGGTAGATATGCGAGACGAGTTGTTGGCCTTCAATATGTCATCTTTAACACTTCTCTTAAATGGATGTTCTTTCTCTTTAGGGATCAATTTGGGTTTAAAACCAGAGATGAGCTTTTGTTTGGTTTTGGGTTTGTTCTTGGTGATGTGGAGAAGGTCATCAAGATTGAAAGGGTGGAAAGATGTGGTATCGGTGTTGGATTGAGGTGGGTCGGGCATAAGGTTTATAGGGGATATAGGGTGAGGTTGTAAAGGTGATTGAATGACATTTGGATTTGTATCAGATATGGGAATGTTACTGTTAATTGTCTCTTGTTCGTCCGAAAGTAGAGAAGAATTGATGGTTGGGCTTGGGCTTGTGGAATGTAAAAGGGGATTATTGGGCTGTGGGGTTAGATCAGTGGGGTTGGGCCCAATTATTGGGTTTACGGTTTTTTGGGCAGCAGAAACATCCGAATTAAATGGTTGGGCAGGAGGGGGAGTGGGTAAGGGTGATGTAGGCGTATGAGCATTGAGAAGGGGAGAGGGTTCTGAGTTCGATGTTTCTGAGTTATCATCATTAAGTTTATACTCGTTATTATGCTCGGAATTCGCATGAGTTGAGCCGTTGCAGGATTTATTACCCTCATTAATATTAAAACTTTTGGTTTCCATGCGTTTGGTGGATTGGGAAGCCGAGGAGTTTTCCTGTGTATTATTGACGGAATTATGATCGGGGATGTTGCCGGAGTTAAAAGTGTCCTGAACTTTTTGTTAATGTCTGTTAGCTGGATTATCATCATTCGAGTCATCGTCGTCCATATTGGATTCTTCATCCAAAACCAGGTCATCATTATCCGATTCATTACACGAAGTAAGATCATAGGATGAATCTTCATGACAATTAAACATGGAAAAATTTTGAACTTCCTTGACATATACAACCGTTTGCTTCGTCTCATCATGATTGATCAAAGCTCTTGAATCAATAGGCTTAAAATCATTCGTTTTTATAAGAACCGAGCCATGTGAGAGATCCTGATTATCTTCATTAGTGATAGAACAGTTAAATGTTTCGATAACATGACCCCAATTACTAGCAATATCACGAAAGGTGGATTCCAACCAACATGTAATCGGAACACCCAAAATATCAATGTAAGCAAGACGGCCAGATGTGGAATATTCATCAGGATCCCATGGATTGATATCCTCGAGCCAGTTCCAAAGTGGGTGATTTTGGTTGTTAAGCATTTCAAGGGCCGGTCGTTTATCATCATAAATAAGCATGATATCATGGCCACCGAGATATTTAATCTTGAAGCCATCTAAGTTTTCACTTTGACAAAATTTATGAAAGTATTCAAGGAATTCAAGATCCTTGACCTTGCCAATAACAGCGTGACCAAGCAAATCAATTAAAGATTCATTAGGGGTTACCTTAATCAAAGGAATGTTTGAATCACAAGGTTTCTTGTTCGTGAAAGCATCCATAAATCTGCGGCCATCTATCTTACTAGACAGATTATTTTTGGGGTAACCAGTGTTGTTAGACTTAGGTGAAGGATGTTGAGAAGGTTTAGTGGTTTCGTTAGGTTTCTTGTCCCAAGCTTTATGGACCTTAAGCATCAAGTCCCCAGCAACAACCAAATTTAATCTTCTGGCCAAAGAATCTTTGTGATATTCAGGCACGTCGATAAATCTAACAAAGCCGAACCTTTTTCCATTTTTTAGAGTTTTTCTAGGGATGTAAACCTCATGGATGCTCCCGTAACTTTTGAAGATTGCCCATAAATCGACGGAAGTCCAATTTTCAGGAAAATTGTAAAACAGATAGGAGGTTATACGATCCTTGTCAATCGGTTTTAGGGGTGTGGATGTATTGGAGTTATGTTTGCCGAATTGCTTGACTAGATTTATTGATGCCTCTCTTTGTCTAAAGTGGTTGTAGATGAGGTTAGATGATGAGTTAAGATTGGTGATTTTAGGGTTAGGGTTATTGGTATTGGTTTTGATATGGGAGGAAGAAGGGTTTTTTCGATTTCCAAGTTCTACCTTAACCCAGATGCCCTCGTTGATGGGTCTGTATTGGATGTGATCGGAGGAGGTTCCTGGTTTGTTCTGGCGGTGGTTGGGTTGTTGTGGAGTGAAAGGAGATGTGGGAATATGAAACATGATGAAGAGAACCGAATAAAAATGAAAATAAAGAAAGACAGTAATCGAAAAGAAACGATTGCAGAAGTAAAAGTAATCAGTGTTCGTTACCGGAGCTTAATTCCAGTGAAGAAACGTAGGAGATGAAGAGAGCAGTAGGAGATGAAGAGAGCATTTTTGATGATTAATTGAGAAATTAACACGTAGGATTATTGGCACGCGCTTTATAATAAAGTATATAGATAGATATTACAGGAATTGTAATCAATTCTTTACTATTATTCGAAATTAAAATTAAACTTTTACTTTAACGATTTGTATTATTATTATTATTATTATTATTATTATTATTGTTATTATTATTATTATTATATTATTATGATTAATTAATTAATTAATTATAATGATTATTGATGAAGTTATATTTATAAATACGAAAATAAGAAAGTAACGGACACATTAACTAACATTCTCTCCCTAAGCAACGAGCAAAGATACAGACGAAGCAAAGGTACTGCAAGGCTCGGAAGCAGTATGCACCCTATTACTAAGCAACGAGCAAAAGCTAATTAAATCAGAGCATTGAGCAACCGAATTACTAAAACGATCCCGGAACACAATCCATTACAAGAACCTAAATCTAACCAAACAACGACAAACAACACGCCGACAGAAACTTCCTGACAACCGTTTTACATTTCCGAGTCTTTATGATCGGCTTAAAAACTACACTGTCAACTTTCAGCTGAAAAAATGTAGGTGGCCCCTGGCGCAGTCTGACAGCTGTCCATAACAACCATCGTGCTGCCTGCACCATTATCTGTTGATTGTACAATGTTGGGATCGTGTACAATCGCATGTTATCCTTTGTTGTCTTATCTTCTTGTAGGGGAAAAATGTGCCATCTCGGTTTGCACCATCACTGGTAACACGCTATTGTCTTTGCGCACATAAAGGTGACGCTAACTTTACAAGTGTCGCTGTCGATAATGCATCATAATGGATGGCGCACGCTATATTGCACGTCAGCAAGGATAGCACATGTCAGTCACGTGTGATACGTATATATAAGACATGAGAATATACGCATCATTAGGATGTATACAATAACCTCCCATCCAGAGGTGGAACCTCGTTATTAGCTAGGAGGGTGGCCATCCCAAGAATTTAGGCTAGTAGTATAATTTTTGTAGATATATTGGGCTTAAAATAAATATAGGTTGTTGGGCCCTCCTATCCTAAAACTAACATCAGTATTTTTTATTTTTCTTCTTTAGCCTGACAATTTTATCTAACACAATTCAAACAACAGCATCTCTTCTTCTACAATCTTTTATGTATAGTCTATACACAACAATTCTCCATATGAAATCATCTCTTTGTCCTATTCAATTCAGGATTTATTCAAGGTATTACTTTTTTACTATTTTGCTCATTCGATTGTATTATCACTATTTTACTCATCTTAGATAAATACCTAAACCCTAATCAATGATTTGTTAAGATAAAGTTATATGTTTAAAAAGAAGAAACATATTTTAAACAAGGTTATGGTAGGATTAATGATATTAAAGTGTAGTTATGACTTATTTAAACTCCTTTGCTTAATTGAAATTAGGTAAGTCGACGTGATCTGCGACCATTTAATCCAATTGAATAAATACATTAAAAGTCTTAAACTTCTGAAATGGTTATGATGATGCTTAATTTTGTAATGTACTACACTTAAATTTTTTGAATGGTCGTTATTTTTATTTTTTCAATGGTCGTTATTTTGGCCCTCGGCCCTCCTAATCTTAAACTTTAAGTTCGCTCCCATCATATAATCCATAAAAAGGGTAAGAATAAACAAGGATACACTATACTATATTTGATTAAACATTGTCATCAGGTCCCTTAAAATAAAACATAATTATTACTCCGTATTATTATTTTTTATAAAACATAGGAGTAATTATTATTATTAATAGAAACATAAACTAATGAGACTTAATTGACTCTAGATTGTTTATTGAATTATTGAGATACTTTAAACAAAAGTTTGAGATACTTTAAACTAAAGTTTAATATACTTTACCAACGACGCATTGCTTCAATGGTACCGCGGTTACACTTGTGTACTCGCAGGGTTAGAGGTCTCGGGTTCGAGCATCGTCACCCGCTCTAGGAATTGAAATATATTCCTTGAAGGTGGCCCAAAGGGAAGGTTTTACCGACCCGCTCCGGGACTATGATCCGGCCCGCCTGCCTCTCGGGATGGTTAAAGGGTCGGATCCTCAGAGTGTGGTTAGGGTTTCCTGCCCGAAAGCGCGTGTGTGTGTGCAAATGATGACTAGACTTCGGTCCGGACTGATGCAAGCTTGCCTTTCAAAAAAAAAAAAAAAATTTAATATACTTTAAACAAAAGGTATATAAATTCTCTTTTAACAAATAAACAACAAATAATAATATTAGCTTATTAGGCGTGATAATTCATTTTTTAAAATTTAAAATAATTATTAATTAATGACTATCCCCACTTGGATAAAAAAGACGCTCGGTCTAGTCAAAACTGGCTGTAGCTACCCCATATCGACAATATTCTTCCTTCCCAAAAAGATAAGTCTGAATTCTATTATATTATTTTATCGGACTTTAATAATTAGATTGCAAATTCTATAATAGCATAACATAAAACAAAAAATTATTAATGCACAGGTTGTTACGAATACACCACAAGAAAAAGAAAAAGGAACTTACGTGAAAAATCGAATTTTATCACGAAAGACTCAAAACTCACCAATAATTTACATTATACGAGAGATAATTTGTTACCTGTTGAATCTATAGATCCATTGCATATTCTAATACAGACGTAATGTCAAACTCATCACTAATGCATGACAAAATAAAATTTTTGATTACACGGGGTAGAGTTGTAATCCCTTGAATCCAATAATTTGTTTGAAATTTAACGGACCAATCAGAGCGCGACATGTGGCGCAACAATCACATGTGATTGAAAAAAATAATTTAAAAATTTTTAAAAAAAAAATTTTTTTTTGAAAATTTTTTTTGAAATTTTTTTTTATTTTTTTTTAAATTTAGTATTTCATATCCAATCACATGTGATTGTAAAGCCCAATCACATGTGATTGTAAAACACAATCACATGTGATTCTGCATGTCAAATCTAATCAATGTGATTGAAAAAAAAATTCAATTTTTTTTTTTTTCAAAAAAAGAATTTCAACCGGAAAGCGACTTTAATTTGGTGATTTGATCAAGTTTGTTAGTGTTTCGTGATCATATCTTCAAAATTTCAGACTTTAATTCGGTGATTTGATCAAAAAGTTGGTGTTTAAAGGTTTTAGCACAAATTAACTGAAAATCGTCATTTTACAAAAAAAAAAATTTCAATCACATGTGATTGAATTTGACATGCAGAATCACATGTGATTTACTGCATGTCAAATCCATCACATGTGATTGAAAAAAAAATTAAAAATAAAAATTCGAAAAAAAAAATTTCGGGAAAAAAATTTTCGGAAAAAAAATTAAAATTTTTCTTTTTTGAAATTTTTTTAATTTTTTTTTCAATCACATGTGATTATCGCGCCACGTGTCGCACTCTGATTGTTCCCTTGAATCTCAACTTAAAATTTGGTTTCATTTGAATATTCCTCTACACGGGCATATTCTGTCACTATGAATAAGAAGTCGTCACTACATGTCGAATTAAAAGCCAAATTTATCGTTCAGTAGCGGAGACAGGGAGGAGACAGAGGGTGCTATAAAATAAGTCATATTTAATTATTAATAAGTCAACTCTGACTTTAAATATTAATAAGTCATATTTAATTATTTTAACTAAGTCTCTCTCAATCATTTATCCAACTCAATTGTTTGGGTTTACGTATCTTCCAAACTTGAATATGAGATAATATTAACTGAAACATATCTTACAAGTTTGATTATCAATTACTTTCTCTCTTCCATTATAAGTGACATCTTTTAACTTTTGAAAGTATTTCTTTTTCAACTCTGACTTTAAATATAAATTTTTGTTATATAGTATTTAAAAAAGTTTATATAAATCGATTTGGTGTTAAATGCGTTTTCATCGATATAACTTTCATCAAGTATTATATAACACAAACGAATATATTTAAAATTAAAGTTGATAAAGAAAGATTTTCCAAAGTCAAAATATGACACTTATAATGGGACATATACGGTATTTAGATGGGTCAAATCAGTTTTCATACTACAATTTTATAGTAGCATTTTTATTGTATAATAGTTCGTAAAGTACGTATCTATATATGTATTAAACAAATAATACAGGTTATTCATAGGAGGTTGGCCACTTTTAATTTTATTTGGTTAGACTCTTTTAGTTGTCGAGTAAGCCCTCTTATCATCAAATCCTGGCTCTGCCCCTGCTTAAGTTTGATATGTTAAGCATAAAATCACCTATATCGCCTAAATATTTTACAATTATATTGGAACATAAGTATAACACCCCTGATTTTTTTTATTTTTTTAAAAATACAGCGGAAGACCTGGTTATAATATATATATCATATAAAATCCACTTGATTATAATATACACGTTAATATTTAAAAGTCTGGGTGTTATATTAAATATTACAACAACTTTTAATATAAAGGACACGACATCAGAGTTTCCGGCTTTGTCAAACATATCTTTCAAAATCCCATCTTCACCCTGATAACTAGCATACAACAAATCCATAACCTGCAGGGAAGATGTGGGGGATTAGCACGAAGCTAAGTGAGTGCAACTAACTACATGCAATAGTATACAGGAACCGTCATACTAATCATGTCACATAGTCTAACACATAAACATCACCCAAGTGCCGTCTACAGAGACTCTGGCGACTCGGCCAAACCATTAACCACCAGCTGATCGGACTGGGGCTTACCAGAAGTTCCTCCACCACCGTGAGTATATATATAATCTGTAGTGACCCGAACTTTTCCATGTTTATATATATTAAATGAAATTGTTATTTACATGATTAAGTGTTTCCAACATGTTAAGCAATCAAACTTGTTAAGATTTGATTAATTGAAATAGGTTTCATATAGACAATTGACCACCCAAGTTGACCGGTGATTCACAAACGTTAAAACTTGTAAAAACTATATGATGACATATATGGATATATATATATATATAGTTAACATGATATTATGATAAGTAAGTATCTCATTAGGTATTGTAACAATGAGTTATATACATAAAAATGAGACTATTGAATTAAGATACTCGAAATCGATATATATAACGATTATCGTTATAACAACGTCTTACTAAATACATATGAATTATATTAAGATATTGATACACTATGTTTAATCATGATAAATGATAAGTAAACATGTCATTAAGTGTATTAACAATGAACTACATATGTAAAAACAAGACTACTAACTTAATGACTTCGAAACGAGACATATATGTAACGATTATCGTTGTAACAACATTTAACTGTATATATATCATACTAAGATATATTAATGTATCATAATATCATGATAATGTAATAATTTAGCATCTCTTTAGATATAATAAACAATGGGTTAACAACATTTAACAAGATCGTTAACCTAAAGGTTTCAAAACAACACTTACATGTAACGACTAACGATGACTTAACGACTCAGTTAAAATGTATATACATGTAGTGTTTTAATATGTATTCATACACTTTTGAAAGACTTCAAGACACTTATCAAAGTACTTCTACTTAACAAAAATGCTTACAATTACATCCTCATTCATTTTCATCAACAATTCTACTCGTATACACTCGTATTTGTACTCGTACAATACACAGCTTCAAAATTTATTTACTATTGGTATATACACTCCAATGATCAGCTCTTAGCATCCCATGTGAGTCACCTAACCATGTGGGAACCATCATTTAACATCTAGTATGAAATATCTCTCAAAATAACAAACTAATGGAGCCTATATGATGGATCAATATTCACGTGAAGTATGGTGTACACAAACACTTTCATTTTGCAACTTACATGCATCAAACTACTCTCTCTCAAGTGTTCTTCCATTGTTCTAAGTGTTCTTCATCATCTTCATCAAAATCTAGCTCAATCTAGTTCATAAATCCATACATAAACCAAGTTATAAAACAACTACTCAAGAACACACCAACAACACTTCCAAGTTTGCTAGCTTACTTCCAATCTTGCAAATCCACTTTGAGTGATCATCCAACCTCAAGAAATCTTTCTTATTTACAGTAAGATATCTTTCTAATATAAGGTAATACTCATATTCAAACTTTGATTCAATTTCTATAACTTTAACAATCTTATTTCGAGTGGAAATCTTACTTGAATTTGTTTTCGTGTCATAATTCTACTTCAAGAACTGTCAAGCCATCCAAGAATCCTTTGAAGCTAGATCTATTTTTCTCATTTCCAGTAGGTTTATCCATAAAACCTGAGGTAGTAATGATGTTCATAACATCATTCGATTCATATATATAAAACTACCTTATTCGAAGGTTTAAACTTGTAATCACTAGAACATAGTTTAGTTAATTCTAAAATTGTTCGCAAACAAAAGTTAATCCTTCTAACTTGACTTTTAAAATCAACTAAACACATGTTCTATATCTATATGATATGCTAACTTAATGATTTAAAACCTGAAAACACGAAAAACACCGTAAAACCGGATATACGCCGTCGTAGTAACACCGCGAGCTGTTTTGGTTTGGATAATTAAAAACTATGATAAACTTTGATTTAAAAGCTATTATTATGGGAAAATTATTTTTCTTATGAATATGAAACTATATCCAAAAATCATGGTTAAACTCAAAGTGGAAGTATGTTTTCCAAAATGGTCATCTAGACGTCGTTCTTTCGACTAAAATGACTACCTTTACAAAAACGACTTGTAACTTGTATTTCCGACTATAAACATATAATTTTTCTGTTTAGATTCATAAACTTAAGTTCAATATGAAACCATAGCAACTTGAATCACTCGAAACGGATTTAAAACGAAGAAGTTATGGGTAAAACAAGATTGGATAATTTTGCTTGTTGTAGCTACGTGAAATTTGTAACAAATTTATACAAATCATAACTTAACTAACTTATATTGTATTATACATGTATTCTAACATATATTATGTAATCTTGGGATACCATAGACACGAATACAATGTTTTGACATATCATATCGACACATCTATATATATATTTCGGAACAACCATAGACACTCTATATGCAGTAATGTTGGAGTTAGCTATACAGGGTTAAGGTTGATTCCAAAATATTATATATACTTTGAGTTGTGATCTAGCCTGAGACTTGTATACACGAGGTCGTGGATTGATTTGAGATAATATATATTGCTTTATTTCTGTACATCTAACTGTGAAAAACTAGTTGTAGGTTACTAATGAGGACTGCTGACTTAACAAACTCAAATCTTTGAAACGTAATAAAAAATGTTGTAATTATATTTTGATCATACTTTGATATATATGTACATATTTGTTATAGGTTCGTGAATCAACCCGTGGCCAAGTCTTACTTCCCGACGAAGTAAAAATATGTGAAAGTGAGTTATAGTCCCACTTTTAAATCTAATATTTTTGAGATGAGAATACATGCAGTTTTGTAAATGTTTTACAAAATAGACACAAGTACTTGAAATTACATTCTATGTTGGATTATGAATACCGAATATCACCCTTTTAGCTTGGTAACCTAAGAATTAGGGAACAGACACCCTAATTGACGTGAATCCTAAAGGTAGATCTACGGGCCCTAACTCCCCCCATACTGGAAAATAGTATGCTTTATTACTTCGAGTTATTTATACAGATGGATTTCTGTTTTGGAGATATTCTATATGCATTTTGTAATGTCGGTTACCAGGTGTTCAACATATGAATGATTTTTATACAGATTGTATGTTATTGAAAAATGAAATCTTGTGGTCTATTATTACGATTTGATAAATATATAGGTTAAACCTATAACTCACCAACATTTTTGTTGACGTTTAAAGCATGTTTATTCTCAGGTGATTATTAAGAGCTTCCGCTGTTGCATGCTACAATATGGACAAGATTTGGTGTCAACATGCTTGTATAATATTGTTTAAAACTACATTCGAGATTTACTTTGTTGTAACATATTAATATTGTAAACCAATATGTATTGGTAGTATGTAAGTGTGATAGTTTTATATAATCATTTCTGGATAATCTAGGTGGTGACTTTTTAATCTTGTCGATAAAATAAAGGTTATGGTTTGTTTTAAAAACGAATGCAGTCTTTGAAAAACGTATCATATAGAGGTCAAAACCTCGCAACGAAATCAATTAATATGGAACGTTTATAATCAATATGAACGGGACATTTCAGTTGGTATCCGAGCGTTGGTCTTAGAGAACCAGAATTTTGCATTAGTGTGTCTTACCGAGTTGTTAGGATGCATTAAGTGAGTCTGGACTTCGACCGTGTTTTCTTCTAAAACGATTGCTTAACACTTTTTGTTGGAAACTATATATTATTAACATGTAAATATTATGTGATATATTAATCTCTTAACGTGTTTGATATTGTGTGATAGATGTCTACTTCTAGTACAAATCCCATCGACTCACCTAATAATAATGAAGAGTCGAATATATTATGGGAAGATTCACAAAATCCCGAGGAGGAACCGGAAGAGGAGGAACCGGAAGAAGAAGAGATTTCGGAGGAAGAAATATTAATACCTACAGTTAAATGATTAAATAAAAGAAAATCCTCAACCAATGGACCAAACTTAATAATGGTCAATGGTGTTTCCGCCGAGGAAACAAAATATTGGGAAAATTACCAATTTTCTGATGAATCAGATCCCGAAGAGGATTCCGATGATGTTATAGAAATTACCTCGACCCAATTTGAAAAAGAAAAAGAAAACAATATGGGAAAAGGTATCAAAATAGAGAAACCTGATTACAACCCCGATGAACTTTATATATATCGTAAACGCCCGTATTTCTTAGATTTTAACAATAATCCAGGAACATCTAGGCCACCAGGTTTTTCTAAACCATTTGTGAAAATGACGGCTCGTATTAGAGGATCATCAAGCATCCCTAGGAAATTAGCCAAATGAACTAAGTCTGAAGAAGAAGAAACGAGTGAGTCGGAATAAAGAGTTGTAATCATGCTGTGTAAAATATGTATTGTAGTGTGTTTGTATTTTTATATGTAAAAATTGCTTGTATTGTTTGTTAATAACCTTTTACGAATATAATCCTTGTTTATTTTACAGTATTAAAATAAAAATGGATGTTAAGGATAGACAACCAAAAATTTTAGAAGACCTACCAGGAGATATGATTGATGAAATCTTGTCTAGAGTCGGGCAGAATTCATCAGCATAATTAGTTACGGCAAAATTAGTTTGTCAAACGTAGGAAAGACATTCCAGGCATGCCTTAGTATATAAAAGGCTTTCCTTTGAAAGATGGGGTATATCACTTTGGGGAGACTTTAAGTTACGCCAAGTTTTCTTTAAGGCATTTAGTGCGGGAAACCCAGATGCAATTTTACGCTACGGGTTATGAACTTATTTTGACTCAACATATCCCAACATAGGACTCCGTTCTTTAGAAAGAGCTTCTAACATGCAACATAGAGAAGCATGTTATGCTTACGGATTAATAATGTTCGCTTCTCATCAAATTGAGAAAAAGAACATTGGGTTGCAACTTTTAAATAAAACATTCCCACAAGTGACGGACTCGGTAGTTGAGGTGAGAAACAAGGTTTTTAGATTGTTATGGGGCTGTTGGGCATTACGAAACCCTCGTCCTTTTGACGATGTTACAACATGCTGCCTAGCTAACGGTCATAATGGTTATCTGCTACATAACCAAGGATGAGAAATAATATTAGTACAACCAGAATGCATGACTTGTTTCTGGACTTATGAATTACATGTCTTTATTTCTTTTGCTGAACGGCTTGCGTACTAACTAGAATTACCTTTATAGCTGCCGAGTAGCAAGTTATTATGTGCTATATTTCATCCTATATGTATAATAGTGGTATTGTATGTTTGTAAAATATTGTATAAAAGTTTGAACGTGAAATATTATTGTAATAAGTTTTTCATATAGAATCGTAGTACTTGAATTGTATAATAGCTACTAAGTATGAACTTAACGGGTAGGTACTACCCGAATTAAAACTATAAAATGCTAATATGAAGAAAAAGCTTTTATAAATAAGTTCATATTATGCTACGAAATACTATTGACTACTCTTAAATTCTATATGATTAACTCAATTCTTTTGGCTATTTTTGAAGGAAATGGCACCGACGACTCGTCAGAACTTGAACATGAGTGAGGAAGACTTCCGTGTTATCCATGCTGCGAACATAGCCGCCGTGCAGGCCGCAATGCAAAATAACAACAATAATTCTGGTTCTAGCAGTGGAACTAATTCCACAAGAAATTGTGTAGGATGCTCCTACAAAGAATTCACTGTCTGCAAACCTTTGGAATTTGATGGAACCGAGGGTCCAATCGGATTGAAATGGTGGACCGAGAAGGTTGAATCGGTGTTTGCCATAAGTAAATGTTAGAAGAAGACAAAGTAAAGTACGCTACGCATACCTTCATAGGTACTGCGTTAACATGGTGGAATACCTATCTCGAGAAGGTGGGATAAGATACTGCGTACGCGTTACCGTGGTCAGCATTCAAGCACTTGATGAACGAGCAGTATCATCCCAGAAACGAGGTCAATAAGCTCAAGGTAGAGCTTAGAGAGTTACGAACACAAGGGTTCGACATTACCACGTATGAACGATGATTCACAGAGTTATGCCTATTGCGTCCGGGAGCGTTCGAAGATGAAGAAGAGAAGATCGACGCGTTTGTAAAAGGGTTTCCAGAAAGGATTCAAGAAGATGTGAGTTCACATGAGCCCGCTTCCATACAAAAGGCAAGTCGAATGGCTCATAAACTCATAAATCAGATTGAGGGAAGAATTAAAGAGCAGGCAGCCGAAGAAGCCAACACGAAACAACTCAAGAGGAAGTGGGAGGAAAACGATGACAAGAGTCACCAGTAAAACAACAACAACAACAATTACAACCACCATCGCAACAACTATACCAATAATCGCAACAACAATCGCAACAATAACCGCAATCCTAACAATAACTACAACAAACGTCCCAACAACAACAGCAACCATCCCAACAATAATAACAAAAGGCAAAAACCATGTCAGAGGTATGAAGGATACCATCCGACTGGGTTCTGCACGACAACGTGTACTAAGTGTAAGAGAGGTGGTCATAGCGTGACGAAGTGTGAAATCTACGGACCGGTGATTAACAAAAATAATGCAACGAGTAATGTCGGGACAAGTAATGCATCCTTTATTTGTTATGAATGTGGAAAATCGGGCCACGTCAAGAGTAAATGCCCAAACCAAGGAAATACAAATGGGCAAAGCCGTGGAAGAGTCTTCAACATTAATTCAGCAGAAGCGCAGGAAGACCCGGAGCTTGTTACGGGTTCGTTTCTCATTGACAATAAATCTGCTTATGTTTTATTTGATTCGGGTGTGGATAGAAGCTATATGAGTAGAGATTTTTGTGCTAAATTAAGTTATCCACTGATGCCTTTGGATAATAAATTTTTACTCGAATTAGCAAACGGTAAATTAATTACAGCAGATAATATATGTCGGAATCGGGAAATTAAGCTGGTTAGTGAAATATTTAAGATTGATTTGATACCAGTAGAGTTAGGAAGTTTTGATGTGATAATTGGCATGGACTGATTGAAAAAGGAGAGAGCAGAGATCGTATGTTACAAAAATGCAATTCACATTGTACGGGAAAAAGGAAAACCCTTAATGGTGTACGGAGAAAAGAGCAACGCGAAGCTAAATCTTATTAGTAATTTGAAGGCGCGAAAGCTAATAAGAAAAGGTTGCTTTGCTATTTTAGCACATGTCGAAAAAGTACAAACTGAAGAAAAGAACATCAATGATGTTCCCGTCGCAAAAGAATTTCTCGATGTATTTCCGAAAGAATTACTGGGACTACCTCCACACCGATCCGTTGAATTTCAAATAGATCTTGTACCAGGAGCTGCACCAATAGCTCGTGCTCCATACAGACTCACACCCAGCGAAATGAAAGAATTACAAAGTCAGTTACAGAAACTTTTAGAGCGCGGTTTCATTCGACCAAGTACATCACCATGGGGAGCTCCTGTTCTGTTTGTCAAGAAGAAAGATAGTACATTCAGGTTGTGTATCGACTACCGAGAGTTGAACAAACTTACCATCAAGAACCGTTACCCATTACTGAGAATCGACGACTTATTTGATCTACTACAAGGCTCATCGGTTTATTCGAAGATCGATTTACGTTCTGGATATCACCAAATGCGGGTGAAGGAGGATGACATTCCGAAGACTGCTTTTAGGGCGCGTTACGGTCATTACGAGTTTATGGTTATGCCGTTTGGATTGACTAACGCACCAGCTGTGTTCATGGATCTCATGAACAGAGTGTGTGGGCCATATCTTGACAAGTTTGTCATTGTTTTCATCGATGACATACTTATTTACTTGAAGAATGATCAAGAGCACAAAGAACATTTGAGAAAAGTGCCAGAGTTGCTGAGAAAAGAAAAACTGTACGCTAAGGTTTCAAAGTGTGCATTTTGGTTGGAAGAAGTTCAATTCTTCGGTCACATAGTGAACAAAGAAGGTATTCAGGTGGATCCAGCAAAGATTGAAACCGTTGAAAAGTGAGAAACCCCGAAAACTCCGAAACACATACGCCAATTTTTAGGGCTGGCTGGTTATTACAGGAGATTCATCCAAGATTTTTCCAAAATAGCAAAACCCTTGACTGCATTAACGCATAAAGGGAAGAAATTTGAATGGAAGGATGAACAAGAGAAAGCATTTCAATTGTTGAAGAAAAAGTTAACTACGGCACCTATATTGTCATTACCTGAAGGAAATGATGATTTTATGATATATTGTGACGCCTCAAAGTAAGGTCTCGGTTGTGTATTAATGCAACGAATGAAAGTAATTGCTTATGCATCTAGACAATTGAAGATTCACGAGCAGAATTATACGACGCATGATTTGGAATTAGGCGCGGTTGTTTTTGCATTAAAGACTTGGAGGCACTACTTATATGGGGTCAAAAGTATTATATATACCGACCACAAAAGTCTTCAACACATATTTAATCAGAAACAACTGAACATGAGGCAGCGTATGTAGATTGAATTATTGAATGATTACGACTTTGAGATTTGTTACCACCCGAGGAAGGCGAATGTGGTAGCCGATGCCTTGAGTAGAAAGGACATAGAACCTATACGGGTAAAAGCTATGAATATAATTATTCGTACTAACCTTACTACTCAAATAAAGGAGGCGCAACAGGGAGTTGTAAAAGAAGGGAATTTGAAGAATGAAATACCCAAAGGATCGGAGAAACACCTTAATATTCGAGAAGACGAAACCCGGTATAGAGCTGAAAGAATTTGGGTACCAAAGTTTGGAGATGTGAGAGAAATGGTACTTGGGGAAGCACATAAAACCAGATACTCAATACATCCCGGAGCGGGAAAGATGTACAATGACCTCAAGAAATATTTTTGGTGGCCGGGTATGAAAGCCGATATTGCTAGATATGTGGGAGAATGTTTGACGTATTCTAAGGTCAAAGCTGAACATCAAATACCATCAGGTCTACTTCAACAACCTGAAATCCCGGAGTGGAAATGGGAAAACATTACCATGGATTTCATCACTAAATTGCCAAGGACTGCAAGTGGTTTTGATACTATTTGGGTAATAGTTGATCGTCTCACCAAATCAGCACACTTCCTGCCAATAAGAGAAGATGACAAGATGGAGAAGTTAGCACGACTGTATTTAAAGGAAGTTGTCTCCAGACATGGAATACCAATCTCTATTATCTCTGATAGGGATGGCAGATTTATTTCAAGATTCTGGCAGACATTACAACAAGCATTAGGAACTCGTCTAGACATGAGTACTGCCTATTATCCACAAACTGATGGGCAGAGTGAAAGGACGATACAAACGCTTAAAGACATGCTACGAGCATGTGTTATTGATTTCGGAAACAGTTGGGATCGACACCTTCCGTTAGCAGAATTTTCCTACAACAACAGCTACCATTCAAGCATTGAGAAGGCGCCGTTTGAAGCACTTTATGGTAGAAAGTGCAGGTCTCCGATTTGTTGGAGTGAAGTGGGGGATAGACAGATTACGGGTCCGGAGATAATACAAGAAACTACCGAGAAGATCATCTAAATTCAACAACGGTTGAAAACCGCCCAAAGTCGACAAAAGAGCTATGCAGACATTAAAAGAAAAGATATAGAATTTGAAATTGGAGAGATGGTCATGCTTAAAGTTGCACCTTGGAAAGGTGTTGTTCGATTTGGTAAACGAGGGAAATTAAATACAAGGTATATTGGACCATTCAAGATTATTGATCGTGTCGGACCAGTAGCTTACCGACTTGAGTACCTCAACAACTCACGGCTGTACATAACACTTTCCACGTCTCGAATTTAAAGAAATGTTTTGCTAAAGAAGATCTCACTATTCTGTTAGACGAAATCCAAATCAACGAAAAACTTTAATTCATCGAAGAACCCGTCGAAATAATGGATCGTGAGGTTAAAAGACTTAAGCAAAACAAGATACCAATTGTTAAGGTTCGATGGAATGCTCGTAGAGGACCCGAGTTCACCTGGGAACGAGAAAATCAGATGAAGAAGAAATACCCGCACTTATTTCCAGAAGATACGTCAACACCTCCAACTTCTTAAAATTTCGGGACGAAATTTATTTAACGGGTAGGTACTGTTGATGTGTCGCGAGGTGTATATAAAATAGCTATTATATTTTAGCAGAAAATACTATTAAATACGATACAATTTTACACAAGATATTTATTTATTTAGAGAATGGATATACTTAAACCTTGCTACAACACTTATAGGCAGTGTACCTAATCGTACAGTAGTGTAGTTTTTAGTAAGTCCGGTTCGTTCCACAGGGAAAATCTTTAAACAAAGCTTAACGCTATATTAGTTTACTTTTATAAAAATACAAATATATATATAAGTAATATTATTATTATAAAGGGGGGTTTTTACCGTTTAATGACCGGTTTGTCGATTTTAAAACTTTAGTCGCAGTTAAAACCAAATGTAAAATATTAAAAATAAATACAAGACTTAAATTAAAGCGTAAAGTAAATAACGATAATAAAATTGCGAATAATAAAAGTGCGATAAAATAAACTTGCGATAATTAAAAAGTACGATAATTAAAAGTGCAATTAAATACAATAACAATAAATAAAAATGCGATAATTAGAAGTGCAATTAAATATAAAATAAAGGAAATTAAATATGAAATAAAAGAATTATGCTTATTTAAACTTCCGTAATCATGATGTTTGACGTGTTGATATTAGTTTTATGCCCATGGGTTAATTGTCCTTTGTCCTGGATTATTTAATATGTCCGTCTGGTTTTTGTCCATAACAGTCCATCAGTCATAAATATAAAGTGCGAGTATCCTCGTCAAATTATCCTTATACCCGAAGTTAAATATTTCAACTAATTGGGGACTTAAACTGTAACAAGATTTTAATACTTTGTTTAATAATTACACCAGGATGTCGACTGAGTGTAACCCAAGGTTTTAATATTTTGTTATCAATTATACCAAGTGTCCTTGTACATAATTTCACCCCTGTTTTAATTATTCTAGTGGCTATTAATCCATTCCCGTGTCCGGTTAAATGAACGATTATTCGTACATATAAATACCCCGCCCATCGTGTCCGATCGAGTGTATATGGTAATTTATAGGGACGCCCAATTGTAAATCTTTATATTGACATTAACAAACTATCATTTAGTTAAACAAATATAAAGCCCATTAATAGCCCATAGTCTAATTTCCACAAGTGTCGTTCTTTTATCCAAACCCCAATTATGGTACAAAGCCCAATTACCCAATTTTAGTAATTAGCCCAACATCATGATTACTTCGGATTAAATAAGCATAATAATAACTTAGCTACGAGACATTAAATTAAAAAGGTTGAACATAACTTACAATGATTAAAAATAGCGTAGCGTTACACGGACAGAATTTCGACTTACACCCTTACAACATTCGCTAAAATACCCTTATTATTAGAATTATAATTAAAATTAAAATTAAAATATAAAATATAAATATAAATATTACGTATGAATGGAGAAGAGAAAGATAGATGGATTTTACGTTCACCAAACTGCGAATTTATAGGCCTGTGAACTGAAAAAGGAGCTCATGCGATCGCATGAGCTTTGCTCTTCAAGGCCATGCGATCGCATGGCCAGCTGGGGAGGCTCACATTTGGTTGTTTTCTTCTGCCGACGGTTTTATAAATAAATATAATATATTAAATAATTATAAGAATTATTTAAATATTATATTATATTTATGTGCATAGTTGACTTGTAATTTTTAGTCCGTTGCGTCGAGCGTTGAGAGTTGACTCTGGTCCCGGTTCCGGATTTTCGAACGTCCTTGCGTACAATTTAATATCTTGTACTTTTTGTTTTGAATCTTGTACTCTTGTAATTTTGAGACGTTTCTTATCAATAATTGGAACCTCGTTGATTGTATTTTGTACTTTTGAGCTTTTTGGTCGTTTGTGTCTTCAATTCGTCGAATCTGTCTTTTGTCTTCACCTTTTATTATTTAAACGAATATTACTTGTAAATAGAACAATTGCAACTAAAAGCTTGTCTTTCTTGAGGAATAATGCTATGAAATATATGTTCGTTTTTAGCATTATCAAATATTCCCACACTTGAGCGTTGCTTGTCCTCAAGCAATATCGTCTTGAAATACTAGAATCACTTCTTTATTCTTCACACTTTGTACATCAGTGATTTCTATACGGCGGTATAAACAATGGTAGTAACGATATGGTTTACAGTCCCACATGACTATAAAAATTTAGATCCATTAAGGAAATTGGATCTTTATGAAAACATTTGATCTTTTGAAAATTAAATCTAGTTTTTACCCTAGATAAGTTTTCCGGAATAACCCTTCACCGGTGTTTGCAAAATCTTTTTGTGGGCTTGGTGGGTTTCATATTTGAAAATTTTAGCTCAAAACTTATGGTTTTGTGTCACCCACTTGCTAACCTTGTATTAGGAAAGCAACACGTCCAGTTTACTTGTCCCGTATATTACCTTTCGGTAAACTACCGTCCGGTTGTAAAGGAAAGCGTTGAACAAGCAACTGTTAAGGCAATGTCCCCTGACATGCTTTTAATTATGGTCTATAACGTGTCGGACGCAATTACTATCCTTTGTAGGAGCAATAGTAAAGCTCACCCTTATAATGTGTAGGTTTGGCACAAGGTCCTGTCTTTGACCACTATGCAACCACCGTTCTTACGGTTGACACCCGATTTGGTTCAGGTGACCTAATGAATTCCAGGTGAATTCCTAGGATTTTACGTTCAATGGTAATGAACGCATTGAAAATAGGGTTTTCAGAAAACAAATCGGTTTGTAATTTTGATCAAAATATTTTCTCGTTCAAGCTCGAGTTTAGATATCATTGAATTCCATGAGTTTGAATTCTCAATCTTTAAGGTCAATCTCTAGGATCGAGTAATATCAGGCTTAAAAGCTGATTTTTAATTTTTAAGGAGATTATCCTTTCTGGGGATCTGATTCATTAGTCTTATCCAGCTAATTTGCACGGTGCCCCCCATTTTACGAGATAAATCCTTCTCATGGTTAGGATAAATCTGACCACTTGGCGACCCTGTTTAATGCTGAGGTCCGTGGATTTCCTGCTGATTTTAGTGATGACTTTTCTAGGTTTTTCGTCAACCTATAGCTGGTCTGGACGACAACTTCATTACCTAACTCAAGAAGCGCGTTTCTTTTTCGGAAGACTTTACTTCCTTTTAATGATGGAATTGATTCATCGTGTAGATCCATCTCTTCTTTTCTTTCATCGGGTAAAATAGTTTAGTTTAGTCCAAAGCAAAAGTATTTTCAGTTATTTGTTACAGAAATATGTGACATATGTTTAAGATAACTTGGTAATTTTTCCCACACTTGGCTTTTATTTTCCTTTTTATTGTTCTCTATTCCATTTTAAATGAATTTTAACATTTTGGTTTGTTTCTCAATTTATGTCCTTTCCGAGGTAACAATAATTTCGGTGTTAACACCTAGTTTTATCGTTCATAAATATGTATAAACATGATTTTGAGTTCATTTAATTGAAAATTTTGAAAATTTTTACTAGAATTGGGTAGTCAGTATATAAGACTAGGGCTGTTCTTTATTATCAGAGAGCACTAGATTCTAATACAACTACTACGTTACTAGTATTTTTAATGGTAACCAAGTGTATAAAGATAAAAATTTTAAAAATCCGAAAGAATTTAACCCCTTCTCACACTTAAGATCTTGCAATGCCCTCATTTGCAAGAAATCAGTACAATTTAAATTATTGAGGGTGATTAGCGTAGAAATGATTAAATTTTACCAAAGTTTCCAAACATATTGGCGTTTGTTTGCTGAATGATAAATGGTGCATATCATTTGTTCATTTCGTCTGTTGTTACATCACATTTATTTGTCATCTTGTCGTCAAAATTAGTAGCTTTTGCTGAACTTAATGCCAGTCTTTGAAAATGCGCTGTTTTACCCTGTTTTGTACAATCGACAATATACATACATACAAATATAATCATGCATGGCAATTTGAAATGGGACTTAATATCCCACTTTCAAATTCTAAATATGAAATATTAGTACACAATAATAATAAAATAATAAAAATTACACAAATATATCCAATAACATAAGTTTAAACATGAAAAAGTCAAAAGATAAAAACATAAAAATCATAAAAATAACCAAATGGAACTTAATCGAGGGAGGGATGATTTTTTTTTTTTTTTTATAAAACCTTATACTTTATAAAACTTATAATTAATTAAATTTTAAAAATTTTGTTTTCCTTTAGGAGCGAGGGCGTTTCGGATCGTTGTCCTAGTCTGTCCCTCGACAAAATTTTAAAATTTGTCAAATCAAAGCGCGGTTTTTAAAAGTAAAGATTTTTTTTGGGTTTTTTAATGTTTTTGGCTTACTTTAATTCAATAAGATTAAAAATAATGATAATAAAAGTTCTCGTCCCTCCCTCGGGTAAAGCAATTTCGGTTCAAAGACCTAGTCTTCAACTTACGACGAATTTTAAAAATCATATTTTTAACTTAATGAGATAAAGTAAATTTTTGTTTTTAAATTCACACAACTTAAATATAAAATTCAAAATTAATATTAAAAATTCACACCAAACTTAAAATTTGAAATGCATAAAATTAAAAATTCATATTTTAAAAATTAAAAATTCACACCAAACTTAATTTAAAAATTCATATTATAAATTCACACCAAACTTATATTAATTTTTCAAATATTTACAATTTTAAATATATTGATTTTTCAAAGTTTACAATATTAATTTAAGATTTATATATTAATTTTAAAAACATGGTAAAAATAAAATTAAAAATCTTTTTGGCTTTTTATCCCACTTTAATCAATCAAATATTATCAAAAATATACGCCCCTCTTTTCGGTAAAGTAATTTCGGTTCCAAAACCTAATTTAACTCATGACGAATTTTTGAAATATTTTGTGTTGATTAATTAAAGATATTTATACCTTAAGAATAAACGTTAAATTTCGTAGTGATGTAATAAATTTTTGTATGATATCAATAATTTCGGTCGCCAAACCTAATTTTATTCAATACCAATTTAATACTTTATAACGAACAAATTAGCGTTTATTATCAAAAGGTAAAAAAAAAAAAAAAAACTATACAGACTTACCTGTGAGATAGTATTCTTAGTTATATGATCTATCTCATTCATAAGATAGTCGGTTTAATTGGTTTTCCATAGCTACATAGGCGTAACCTCGAGCATTCAGTGTTTTTTCTTCTAAACATATGAACGGTCCGTCTCTGCATAAAGTAACAAATTCGGTATTTGAATAGGTTTGATTATTTGAACATTTACCTCCATGTGACCATTTTCCGCATTTGTGACATCTTTCTAGGTGTCGTGCTCTTCTTTTCGCTGCGGATTTTGATTTTCCTTTACCAAATTGTAACTTATTATCTTCGCATCTGGATTCTTTTCTAACTCCGTCCAATCTTTCTCTGATTACTGATACTATTTCACTCGGTAGTGTGTCATTATTACGTTTAGTGATCAAAGCGTGTAGCATTAGACCATGGTTTAGTTCACATGCAGTCTTCATTTCCTAAAAAAAAAAAAAAAAAATTCAGAATGGGGGGAGAAGACTAGTTCTTTAGGGTCTGCTAGGGAAAGACCATTCGGATTCCATTTTCGAGAACTACATGAAAACAGACAATCTAACTCTAACAGAAATACATATTATCCTTTAAAGACTTGATTCTCCCCACACTTAGTTAGCTGTGGTGTTGAAATTGTGAATAACTTCGTTGTCGACTTCCATCGGACTATCTATGTAGTGTTTAACTCTGTGACCATTAACTTTAAATTCAATCCCATTTGAATTTATTAATTCTATCGTTCCGTATGGGAAAACTCTTTTAACTATGAATGGTCCAGACCATCTTGATTTCAATTTTCCAGGAAATAGCTTGAATCGTGAATTGAAAAGAAGAACTCTGTCTCCTTCTTTAAATTCTTTTAAACTTCTGATTCTTTTATCATGCCATTTCTTCGTTCTTTCCTTATAGATTAATGAATTATCGTATGCTTCATGTCTTAATTCTTCTAATTCGTTTAGTTGACTTAACCGTAGACGTCCAGCTTCATGTAAATCAAGATTACATGTCTTCAAAGCCTAAAATGCTTTGTGTTCAATTTCTACTGGAAGATGACATGCTTTTCCATAAACAAGTCTAAAAGGTGTGGTTCCAATTGGAGTTTTGTAGGCTGTTCTAAAAGCCCAGAGTGCATCCTCCAATTTAATGGACCATTCCTTCGGATTTGATCCTACGGTTTTCTCTAGAATACGTTTTAAAGCTCGGTTTTATTTTCAACTTGTCCACTTGTTTGTGGATGATATGCGGTGGAGATTTTATGAGTTACTCCATATCTTTTAAGAACTTTCTCAAGTTGATTATTACAGAAATGAGTACCCCGATCACTTATTAAAGCTTTCGGTGTTCCAAACCTTGCAAAAGGACGTTTTAAAATGTTGACTACAACTCGTGTATCGTTAGTTGGGAGAGCTTGTGCTTCCGCCCATTTAGATACATAATCAATGGCTACGAGAATATAGAGATTATTATGAGATTTTGGAAATGGACCCATAAAGTCAATACCCCAAATGTCAAATACTTCACATACTTGGATGACATTTTGTGGTATTTCATCACGTTGACTTATTTTTCTGACCCTTTGACATGCATCACAGGATTTACAAAGAAGGTGTGCGTCTTTGTAAATTGTAGGCCAATAGAATCCAGCATCATAAACTTTTCTTGCTGTTAGTTGAGACCCATAATGCCCTCCTGTTGGTCCTGTGTGACAATGGTTTAAAATTTTACTAGCTTCATCTCCAAATACACATCGGCGTATTATTCCATCTGGAAAACTTTTAAACAGGTGTGGATCTTCCCAAAAATAGTGTTTTATATCACTGAAGAATTTCTTTCGTTTTTGGTACGATAATCCTTTTTCAAGGAATCCACAAACTAAGTAGTTTGCATAGTCTGCAAACCATGGGATTTCATTATAATCTATCTTCAATAGATATTCATCAGGAAAGTTGTCTTGTATGGCCGATTCATTTAGAACTTCTAATTCGGGATTTTCAAGACGAGAAAGATGATCAGCGGCGAGATTTTCTGCTCCTCTTTTATCTCGGATTTCAATATCAAACTCTTGTAAGAGTAAGATCCAACGGATTAATCTTGGTTTAGCATCTTGTTTTGAAAATAGGTATCTAAGAGCAGAATGGTCGGTATAGACCACCGTTTTTGCTAGAACGAGATATGATCGAAATTTGTCAAAAGCAAAGACAATAGCAAGGAGTTCTTTTTCAGTAGTTGTATAGTTCGTTTGTGCTCCTTGTAACATCTTACTAGCATAATATATAGGTTGAAATCGTTTTTCAATCCTTTGTCCTAAAACGGCTCCCATTGCAAAATGACTTGCATCGCACATTAGTTCAAATGGTAGATTCCAATTTGGTGTTATCATGATCGGCGCATTAGTGAGTTTCTCTTTAAGAATATTAAAAGATTTGATACACTCATCGGAAAAGATGAATGGAGCATCCTTTTCTAGGAGTTTATTCATAGGAGTGGCAATTTTAGAAAAATCTTTTATGAAACGTCGGTAAAAACCGGCATGCCCTAGAAAACTCCTAACTCCTCTAACATTGGTGGGATGTGGAAGTTTAGCAATTACATCTACTTTAGCTCTATCCACTTCAATTCCTTCTTTTGAAATTTTATGTCCAAGAACGATGCCTTCTTTAACCATGAAATTGCATTTCTCCCAATTAAGTACTAGATTTGATTGTTCGCATCTAATCAGCATTCGTTCAAGATTAGCTAGACATGTTTCAAATGTATCACCGAAGACTGAAAAGTCATCCATGAAAACTTCCATGCATTCTTCTATCATGTCATGAAAAATCGCCATCATACACCTTTGAAAGGTTGCAGGGGCGTTGCAAAGTCCAAATGGCATGCGTTTGTAAGCAAAAGTACCATAAGAGCACGTGAATGTGGTTTTCTCTTGGTCCTCGGGTGCTATTGGAATTTGAAAATATCCGGAAAATCCATTTAGAAGACAATAGTAACTATTTTCGGCTAATCTTTCCAACATTTGATCTATGAAAGGTAAGGGAAAGTGATCTTTTCTGGTGGCGTCATTTAATTTTCTATAATCAATACACACACGCCATCCTGTTACAGTCCTAGTAGGAATAAGCTCATTTTTCTCATTTGTAATGACAGTCATGCCACCCTTCTTAGGCACGCATTGAACTGGGCTTACCCATGGACTATCAGAAATTGGATAAATTAAACCTGCATCTAGCAGTTTAATAATCTCTTTCTTAACTACATCTTGCATATTAGGATTTAGTCTTCGTTGGCGTTGCACATACGTTTTATGACCTTCTTCCATAAGGATTTTATGTGTGCAATACTAAGGACTTATTCCTTTAATATCATGAATCTTCCATGCAATGGCTGGTTTATGAGCTTTCAACACAGAAATGAGTTGTGATTTCTCATTTTCAGTAAGAGAAGACGATATTATTACAGGTAATTCAGATTCACCATGTAAATAAGCGTATTCCAAATGGTTTGGAAGTGGCTTTAACTCTAATTTCGGAGGTTCTTCTATCGATGATTTATATCGATATCTGTCTTCTTCTTTTAGCTTTTGAATTTCTTCTGTTGTTGGTTCATATCCATTAGCTATAAGTGTAGCTAACATTTCAGCTTCATCAATTGGTTCATTACCTTCTTCTAAAGAACATTCTCCTGTTCCTTGTAATTCTGGAAATTCTTCTAATAATTCTGCATGTGCATCTATAGTTTGAATATAATAACATGTATCATCTGCAGATTGTGGTTGTTGCATTGCTCTATCAACTGAAAAGGTAACACTCTCATCCTCTATACTTAGGGTCAATTTCTTACCGAACACGTCTATCATTGCTTTAGCCTTGTTTAAGAATGGTCTTCCTAATATGAGAGGAACTTGAGAATCTTCTTCCATGTCCAGAACAACAAAATCTACTGGAAATACTAAAGTACCAACTTTAACTAGCATGTTCTCCATTATCCCTCTAGGATATTTTATTGATCGATCGGCTAGTTGTATGCTTATTCTGGTTGGTTTCAATTCTCCAAGGTCTAGTTTAGCGTATAGTGAATACGGCATTAGATTTATACTAGCACCTAAGTCTGCCAATGATTCTATTGAACTAAGACTACGCAGAAAACATGGAATTGTGAAACTTCCTGGATCAGATAGTTTTTCTGGTATCTTATTCAACAGCACTGCTGAACAATTAGCATTCATAGTAACAGCCGAGAGTTCTTCCATTTTCTTTCTATTTGTGATTAGATCTTTCAAGAATTTAGCATATCTAGGCATTCCTGAAATCACATCAATGAAAGGAAGATTTACATTTATCTGTTTAAACATATCCAAGAATTTGGATTGCTCGGCTTCAAGTTTCTCTTTCTTCATTTTACTCGGGTAAGGAAGTGGTGGTTGGTATGGTTTAACATAAGGTTTAGCCTTAACTGTGTTATCTTCATTAACCTTTTCAACTACCGGTTCTTTTTCCTTATCTTGATTAGGTTGGGGTTCTTGTGGAGTAGGAATAGCTTCATCAGAAGTTACAGGTATTTCAGGTGGTTTAAGTGTTGTACCACTTCTTGTGGTAATGGCTTTAGCTGTTTCATTCCGGGGGTTAGCGTTTGTATCACTAGGTAGACTTCCCGGTTTTCTTTCACCTATTAACCTTGCTAGGTTACTTACTTCTTGTTCCAGATTTTGAATAGAAGCTTGTTGATTTCTAAATGCATGAGCATTTTGTTCATTGGTTTGTTTTTGAGATGTGAAAAACTGCGTTTGAGTTTCAACTAGCTTCGTCATCATATCTTCTAAATTCGGCTTTTTATCATCGGTTTGTTGTGGTGGTTTGTTTTGAAAATTAGGTCTTTGCTGATTGTAAGTATTATTGGATACTTGTTGATTGCTAGGACCTTGTTGGTTGTTGTATGGAATATTTCGGTTATAATTCTGGTTTTGATTGTAAATAGGTCTTGGCGGTTGATAATTATTCTGATAATTATTTCCAGGCCTTTGGTTTATGTATGAAATATTCTCTCTTTGTTCCATTGTTAATTCAATATTGAGACAATCTTTTGTCAAATGTGGTCCTCTACACTGCTCACAACTAATTCGTATTGAGTGAATATCTTTAGTCATCTTTTCCATTCGTCTTTCGACATCATCTATCTTTGCGGAAATGGAATCTAAGTCATGGCTAGAATCGGCTCTAGCTGCTTTAGATGATCTAACGATATCTTTTTCTTGGTGCCACTCATGTGAGTGGGAAGCAGTGTTATCAATAATTTTGTAAGCATCAGTTTCGGTTTTCTTCATAATAGAACCACCAGCTGCTATATCTATGTCTTTCCTTGTAGTGATGTCGCATCCTTGGTAGAATATTTGTACTATTTGACAGGTGTCTAAACCATGTTGCGGACATCCTCTTAACAACTTTCCAAATCTTGTCCACGCCTCATATAGAGTTTCATTTGGCTTCTGTGTGAACGTAACAATTTCTCCTTGAAGTCTTACGGCTTTAGATGCAGGAAAGAATTGTTTAAGAAATTTTTCAACTAAAACATCCCATGTATCAATCGCCCCTTCAGGTAACGATTCCAACCAATCTTTGGCTTCTCCCTTTAAAGTCCAGGGAAATAACATGAGATATATCTGTTCATCCTCCACTTCTCGGATTTTAAATAGTGTGCAGATCCTATTAAAGGTACGTAAATGTTCATTTAGATCTTCCTTCGGCGCACCACTAAATTGGCATTGATTAGTCACCATGTGTAGAATTTGTCCTTTGATTTCATAATCTGGCGCATTAATGTTTGGATGAGTAATTTCGTGACATTGGCCAGTGCGTTTAGCTCTCATTCGGTCTTCCATACTTAAAGGTTCCAGATTCTCCATAATTGAATTTGTTGAATCGGAATCACTAGAGGATTCTGATTTAATGGTTCGTTCCTCAACAATCTCTGTTTGAATGATTGGTGGTTCCGGAGGAAAGTTTAGTGGTTCAGGATCTACGAATCGTTCCTGAATATTCTCCGGATTCTCAATTGTGAGGTCGGGTTCAAAAAATGGATTATCGGAAATTTGAACTGGAGTACTTGGTCGACTGGATGACGATTCTAAAGAAAAATCAACGGCGGTAATATTTGCTAAATGTCTTGATCTAGTTACAGGTGGTGAACGTACAAAAGGTGGTGAACGTCTTGCTCGGTGCATTCACTGAATATCCTATTTGTTTTTAAAAGGAAAGAAAAATTATAATAAGTTATCCAATCAATAGACTTTTCTGATTTTGCCCACGTTTCGAATAGCCAAAAGATGCAGCAGAGGGGCAGGATCCGTTTGGTCTCAATATAATTGAGGACTGTTTGGCTCCAATAACCCGGTCCACGTACAAATCCAACTATTACTACGAACCAGAAAATTTTGATGTCTATCAATTTAACCACTTAAAATAAATTTTCGTAATTTTAAGAAATTTAGATAAGAAGTAGAATAAAAATCTATGTCCTAAAACTAGAATAGCGAGAAATAAGAAAGAAAAAGAGCGCGTCGGAAAAAGGTCGAAAAAGAAAAATGGTTGAAAAATAAAAGTTGACGGAAAAATAAAAGAAACTTATAACACTTAAAAATACTTGACTAACCTAACCTTATTACTACAACTAACTTAAAATTATAATCACAAATTGAGATTACTAATTGGAATGATAATTGATACATAGGTAAAAGTCGTCTAAAAATATTAAAGCTTACAAGAAAAACTAAATCCCAAATGGAAATAACTTAAAAAGAAACTAAAACTTAAAAAGGCGTCGCAAAATTCTAAAGTACCTAAATCTTAGTCTAAAGAAAAAGCACTTAAGGAATTCTACGGCAAAGCCTAAAAATCTAGAAATAAAAATAACTATGGCAAAAACTAAGTTTAAAACTAAATATGAGCTAAAAATACAAATATTACGCTAAAACAATTAAAAAGGGACAAAATATAAAAATATACAAAAAGTTGTAAAAATTACAATTTTTATAAAAATATTATTTTTATATTATTTATTTTATAAAACTATTAATTTTACAATTTAATTAAACTAAATAATACAAATAATAAATAAAACTAAATTAATATATTAATTAACTAATAAACCCTAATTAGGGTTTTAATAATAATAATAATAATTAAAATATACTCCGTAATTAATGCAGTTGCAGTCTGGCGTGTCAGATGGGCTCATGCGATCGCATGAGTCCTAAACAATCCGGCCATGCGATCGCATGGGCTAGGGTTTCGGGCCATAGAGTGGGCTGCTACAGTACCGGACTCGAGTTTTAATTTTTTTTTCTTTCTGTTTTTGCTGTAAAATATAAAATATATTTATTAATTAAATAAAACTTATATTTTTACAAACTAAAGAAACTTTATAAAACTTAAATATTTATCAAACTCTTAAAAATATTTATATTTTTGTTTTTCTTTTAATATTTTTGAATATTCAACACGTATTTTTATAAAAACGAATTTTAATAAAAGTAAACTAAAAATCTTTTTTTTTTTATATATTAGTGCTTCCGGCTTTTAAGCTAGATTGGTCCCCGGCAGTGGCGCCAAAAATAACTTGATGTGTCGCGAGGTGTATATAAAATAGCTATTATATTTTAGCAGAAAATACTATTAAATACGATACAATTTTACACAAGATATTTATTTATTTAGAGAATGGATATACTTAAACCTTGCTACAACACTTATAGGCAGTGTACCTAATCGTACAGTAGTGTAGTTTTTAGTAAGTCCGGTTCGTTCCACAGGGAAAATCTTTAAACAAAGCTTAACGCTATATTAGTTTACTTTTATAAAAATACAAATATATATATATATAAGTAATATTATTATTATAAAGGGGGGTTTTTACCGTTTAATGACCGGTTTGTCGATTTTAAAACTTTAGTCGCAGTTAAAACCAAATGTAAAATATTAAAAATAAATACAAGACTTAAATTAAAGCGTAAAGTAAATAACGATAATGAAATTGCGAATAATAAAAGTGCGATAAAATAAACTTGCGATAATTAAAAAGTACGATAATTAAAAGTGCAATTAAATACAATAACAATAAATAAAAATGCGATAATTAGAAGTGCAATTAAATATAAAATAAAGGAAATTAAATATGAAATAAAAGAATTATGCTTATTTAAACTTCCGTAATCATGATGTTTGACGTGTTGATTTTAGTTTTATGCCCATGGGTTAATTGTCCTTTGTCCTGGATTATTTAATATGTCTGTCTGGTTTTTGTCCATAACAGTCCATCAGTCATAAATATAAAGTGCGAGTATCCTCGTCAAATTATCCTTATACCCGAAGTTAAATATTTCAACTAATTGGGGACTTAAACTGTAACAAGATTTTAATACTTTGTTTAATAATTACACCGGGATGTCGACTGAGTGTAACCCAAGGTTTTAATATTTTGTTATCAATTATACCAAGTGTCCTTGTACATAATTTCACCCCTGTTTTAGTTATTCTAGTGGCTATTAATCCATTCCCGTGTCCGGTTAAATGAACGATTATTCGTACATATAAATACCCCGCCCATCGTGTCCGATCGAGTGTATATGGTAATTTATAGGGACGCCCAATTGTAAATCTTTATATTGACATTAACAAACTATCATTTAGTTAAACAAATATAAAGCCCATTAATAGCCCATAGTCTAATTTCCACAAGTGTCGTTCTTTTATCCAAACCCCAATTACGGTACAAAGCCCAATTACCCAATTTTAGTAATTAGCCCAACATCATGATTACTTCGGATTAAATAAGCATAATAATAACTTAGCTACGAGACATTAAATTAAAAAGGTTGAACATAACTTACAGTGATTAAAAATAGCGTAGCGTTACACGGACAGAATTTCGACTTACACCCTTACAACATTCGCTAAAATACCCTTATTATTAGAATTATAATTAAAATTAAAATTAAAATATAAATTATAAATATAAATATTACGTATGAATGGAGAAGAGAAAGATAGATGGATTTTACGTTCACCAAACTGCGAATTTATAGGCCTGTGAACTGAAAAAGGAGCTCATGCGATCGCATGAGCTTTGCTCTTCAAGGCCATGCGATCGCATGGCCAGCTGGGGAGGCTCACATTTGGTTGTTTTCTTCTGCCGACGGTTTTATAAATAAATATAATATATTAAATAATTATAAGAATTATTTAAATATTATATTATATTTATGTGCATAGTTGACTTGTAATTTTTAGTCCGTTGCGTCGAGCGTTGAGAGTTGACTCTGGTCCCGGTTCCGGATTTTCGAACGTCCTTGCGTACAATTTAATATCTTGTACTTTTTGTTTTGAATATTGTACTCTTGTAATTTTGAGACGTTTCTTATCAATAATTGGAACCTCGTTGATTGTATTTTGTACTTTTGAGCTTTTTGGTCGTTTGCGTCTTCAATTCGTCGAATCTGTCTTTTGTCTTCACCTTTTATTATTTAAACGAATATTACTTGTAAATAGAACAATTGCAACTAAAAGCTTGTCTTTCTTGAGGAATAATGCTATGAAATATATGTTCGTTTTTAGCATTATCAACTGTTGTGACCCGAACTTTTCCATATTTATATATATTAAATGAAATTGTTATTTACATGATTAAGTGTTTCCAACATGTTAAACAATCAAACTTGTTAAGACTTGATTAATTGAAATAGGTTTCATATAGACAATTGACCACCCAAGTTGACCGGTGATTCACAAACGTTAAAACTTGTAAAAACTATATGATGACATATATGGATATATATATATATATATATATATATATATATATATATATATATATATATATATATATATATATATATATAGTTAACATGATATTATGATAAGTAAGTATCTCATTAGGTATTGTAACAATGAGTTATATACATAAAAATGAGACTATTGAATTAAGATACTCGAAATCGATATATATAACGATTATCGTTATAACAATGTCTTACTAAATACATATGAATTATATTAAGATATTGATACACTATGTTTAATCATGATAAATGATAAGTAAACATGTCATTAAGTGTATTAACAATGAACTACATATGTAAAAACAAGACTACTAACTTAATGACTTCGAAACGAGACATATATGTAACGATTATCGTTGTAACAACATTTAACTGTATATATATCATACTAAGATATATTAATGTATCATAATATCATGATAATGTAATAATTTAGCATCTCTTTAGATATAATAAACAATGGGTTAACAACATTTAACAAGATCGTTAACCTAAAGGTTTCAAAACAACACTTACATGTAACGACTAACGATGACTTAACGACTCAGTTAAAATGTATATACATGTAGTGTTTTAATATGTATTCATACACTTTTGAAAGACTTCAAGACACTTATCAAAGTACTTATACTTAACAAAAATGTTTACAATTACATCCTCATTCATTTTCATCAACAATTCTACTCGTATACACTCGTATTTGTACTCGTACAATACACAGCTTCAAAATGTATTTACTATTGGTATATACACTCCAATGATCAGCTCTTAGCATCCCATGTGAGTCACCTAACCATGTGGGAACCATCATTTAACATCTAGTATAAAATATCTCTCAAAATAACAAACTAATGGAGCCTATATGATGGATCAATATTCACGTGAAGTATGGTGTACACAAACACTTTCATTTTGCAACTTACATGCATCAAACTACTCTCTCTCAAGTGTTCTTCCATTGTTCTAAGTGTTCTTCATCATCTTCATCAAAATATAGCTTAATCTAGTTCATAAATCCATACATAAACCAAGTTATAAAACAACTACTCAAGAACACACCAACAACACTTCCAAGTTTGCTAGCTTACTTCCAATATTGCAAATTCACTTTGAGTGATCATCCAACCTCAAGAAATCTTTCTTATTTATAGTAAGATATCTTTCTAATATAAGGTAATACTCATATTCAAACTTTGATTCAATTTCTATAACTTTAACAATCTTATTTCGAGTGGAAATCTTACTTGAATTTGTTTTCGTGTCATAATTCTACTTCAAGAACTTTCAAGCCATCCAAGGATCCTTTGAAGCTAGATCTATTTTTTTCCATTTTCAGTAGGTTTATCCACAAAACCTAAGGTGGTAATGATGTTCATAACATCATTCGATTCATATATATAAAACTACCTTATTCGAAGGTTTAAACTTGTAATCACTAGAACATAGTTTAGTTAATTCTAAACTTGTTCGCAAACAAAAGTTAATCCTTCTAAATTGACTTTTAAAATCAACTAAACACATGTTCTATATCTATATGATATGCTAACTTAATGATTTAAAACCAAAAATACGAAAAACACCGTAAAATCGGATATACGCCGTCGTAGTAACACCGCGGGCTGTTTTGGTTTGGATAATTAAAAACTATGATAAACTTTGATTTAAAAGATATTCTTATTTTAAAATGATTTTTCTTATAAACATGAAACTATATCCAAAAATCATGGTTAAACTCAAAGTGGAAGTATGTTTTCCAAAATGGTCATCTAGACGTCGTTCTTTCGACTGAAATGACTACCTTTACAAAAGTGACTTGTAACCTGTATTTTTGAATATAAACTTATACTTTTTCTGTTTAGATTCATAAACTTAAGTTCAATATGAAACCATAGCAACTTGAATCACTCTAAACGGATTTAAAACGAAGAAGTTATGGGTAAAACAAGATTGGATAATTTTGCTTGTTGTAGCTACGTGAAATTTGTAACAAATTTATACAAATCATAACTTAACTAACTTATATTGTATTATACATGTATTCTAACATATATTATGTAATCTTGGGATACCATAGACACGTATACAATGTTTTGACATATCATATCGACCCATATATATATATATATATATATATATATATATATATATATATATATATATATATATATATATATATATATATATATATATATATATATATATTCGGAACAACCATAGATACTCTATATGCAGTAATGTTGGAGTTAGCTATACAGGGTTGAGATTGATTCCAAAATATTATATATACTTTGAGTTGTGATCTAGCCTGAGACTTGTATACACGAGGTCATGGATTGATTTGAGATAATATATATTGCTTTATTTCTGTACATCTAACTGTGAACAACTAGTTGTAGGTTACTAACGAGGACTGCTGACTTAACAAACTCAAATCTTTAAAACATAATAAAAATGTTGTAATTATATTTTGATCATACTTTGATGTATATGTACATATTTGTTATAGGTTCGTGAATCAACCCGTGGCCAAGTCTTACTTCCCGACGAAGTAAAAATCTGTGAAAGTGAGTTATAGTCCCACTTTTAAATCTAATATTTTTGGGATGAGAATACATGCAGTTTTGTAAATGTTTTACAAAATAGACACAAGTACTTGAAATTACATTCTATGTTGGATTATGAATACCGAATATCACCCTTTTAGCTTGGTAACCTAAGAATTAGGGAACAAACACCCTAATTGACGCGAATCCTAAAGGTAGATCTACGGGCCCTAACTCCCCCCATACTGGAAAATGGTATGCTTTAGTACTTCGAGTTATTTATACAGATGGATTTCTGTTTTGGGGATATTCTATATGCATTTTATTAATGTCGGTTACCAGTTGTTCAACATATGAGTGATTTTTATACAGATTGTATGTTATTGAAAAATGAAATCTTGTGGTCTATTATTACGATTTGATAAATATATAGGTTAAACCTATAACTCACCAACATTTTTGTTGACGTTTAAAGAATGTTTATTCTCAGGTGATTATTAAGAGCTTCCGCTATTGCATGCTAAAATATGGACAAGATTTGGTGTCAGCATGCTTGTATAATATTGTTTAAAACTGCATTTGAGATTTACTTTGTTGTAACATATTAATATTGTAAACCAATATGTATTGGTAGTGTGTAAGTGTGATATTTTTAGATTATCATTTATGGATAATCTAGGTGGTGACTTTTTAACCTTGTAGATAAAATAAAGGTTATGGTTTGTTTTAAAAACGAATGCAGTCTTTGAAAAACGTCTCATATAGAGGTCAAAACCTCGCAACGAAATCAATTAATATGGAACGTTTATAATCAATATGAACGGGACATTTCATAATCCACACGCGACGGACGCATCATTCACATATATATACACCTCGATTGTCTAGGCTACCACATGAGGAACCCAACCCGCATGTTGATCTCTTCTATCGAGGCTACCACACAATAGGGACGCACTAGGCTCCAGCAGACAAGCATCAACTAACATGCAGCCATCACAATGTACTAACTAACCACAACAGTAAGTATATCTAACAAGCATGACAATCATAATATAACATTCTACTCTATACTATATACTCTAGTTAGTCCCACTCACCGATACCGACATCACTCGGTACTCTGATGTCACCGAGTCTTCTCCTCGTCTGTATCACCTGACAACAATACTCACAAGTTAATTATAATATCATGATCATCAATATACAAACGGGCAGCATAACGACTAAAAAATCAACACTTAGTAAAATATTCACTGTCAAATACACTATGTCGACTGTCAGAGACAGTCGACCGACTGTCTGCACTCACTCGGTCGAGTGTCAAGTCACTCGGTCGACGGTCTCTCGCAGACACACTCGGCCGTGGGTCTTACACACTCGGTCGATGGTCGAGTCGGTCGGTCGAGTGTCTCGAGACACTCGGCCGACTGTGTTTATCTGCAGAAGCTGAAGAACAAAGTGACGGGTTTCACCCAAAATCGACCAATTCTTGCTCTAGAGCTCGATTATGACCTCAAAACTGACCAAATCGAAGACACTAAACATGAAGAAACATAAACCCACAAGATTTGAACTCAAACAACATCAAATCTAACCATTTTGACCCAAATTACACACTTTGTAAAAACTAACACAAAAACTCAATTTTCTCAAAGATTAGAGCATGGAATGCTACAAATCTTACCTTAAAAGAATCAATAAATCGCAAGGAACACAAAGATACCAACGATTTGAGCTCTAAAACAAGAATTAAGGATTAGGGTTTGGTGTAGGTGAAGAGATGATGAACGGTGTGTGTGTTTGGTGAATTTTCTAGAAATGGTAAAAACACAGCTCACTAGTCACTTAATTTAGGTTAATTCCCACACTGTGCGATACACGGGTATTTATCAGTTATCTGATATCTTTCGTACTTAATTTAACTGCCCTAACGGAGTCCAAATTAAATAAATAAACCTGTTCCGTGACCCTTGTCACAAACTGGTCCTATCCACATCATTAAATAACAATAAATATAAAATTAAAATAAAAGCATATAATAACACCACACAACCTGAGGGCAAAATAGTAATCTAACAGCTAGGCCCGCTTCGAGGGTGTTACAAATCTACTCCCTTAAAGAGATTACGCCCTTGGAATCTGCTAAGTCATAGCCAACACGGGTCGCAGGGAACAAATGCCAACACAATTGGTCACACCGGTTGCTACACCAAAACACATCCTAAGATGACAAGCATTACCAAGGTTCATTAGTTTTCTCAGCTGTCAACCCATAAGCCAGAATCGTCAATTTAAAAACTCACTGTCACTAAGTCAATGCCAACCCTTTCTGTTACGACCAACTCCAATCACGCAACACAACATTCAGATAAGTTATCTCGCAATTGCCTATAGCATAACAAATATCCCTTGAAGGGGTGACCAAGTACCAACAATCTACTGTTTAATAAGGGCCGTGCACGTCATATTTTATCCTAGCGCCAAACTAAGAGGATAACGATCAAACAATTCAACACTAGATGCAATCAACATTCATTCAAATATAAGACAACCCAAAAGTATTATATAGACCCATCATCAACTTAATTGACTTCCACGAAATGGTTCACAACAAGTTTCCGCTTACATATCGTATTCTCGAATCATATGTAACTATCCATCATTTAGTCCTCTAATTTACATCAATCAGTTGATTTTCTCAGTTTTCCACGAAAAGTTTCACATCAAACTGTCACTACACCCCACTTTCTGAAGATACCAACGGTTATACACTGTCAATTTCATCGAATCGGACTAACCCACCAAATTTTGAGATTACCCATAAAGTAAATCCATGCAATCTCCCATTTAGTTTATTCTAAGTCATCTGTTTATTGTCAATGTGTCACATGAAGACACAACTCAGTTAAGCCCACAATTCTACATTACCAAATCAACAAAGGTCATGGGTATTACAAACCACAACAATGGGCCACAACGTGACCTAAGTCAAAAAATGCCTACGGTCATACGCCTTACAAAGCTCCGTCCATTCTCGTACGTCAAAAGCTAACTTATCGGTCTAAAGCCAAACACACCATCTGCTATTCTACTACCTAAGGGTCAAGACCCGCTATATGCCGATATGCAAACTTACTTACTTACACTACACGATATCCGAATCGTTCCTCACATGCCGGTCTAGAAAATAGTCTTTACCATGAGCTAAAGAAATTCAATGCTGATAACCTGCCGCTATCTAATAACTGAACAAGTCTTATTTCGTCTGAATTCCAAACTTGATCTATCATTAATCTTACAAAATACCATGAAAATTCCATCTCATGTCTAGGTTTTACACACTAACTCTCGAGTCACTACTAATGACCCACTACATGATATCTATCAATCATGATTTGAGGTTGTCCCCGAGTCACCTTCATCGAATTTCCTAGATCAATTCACTCTAAAACACTGAATAATGGCTATCATTTACCTTAGAATACACAAACTTAGCTAATTTCATCACTACAACATAGCTAAATCAACTCGGATTACACTAAATTACCCAAACTCTGTAATTTTGATACATGTTTCAATCTCGATATTCAAGAATTTCGTTGAAATTTGCTTATCTGGTTCAATATTCACCCAATTATTCAACGACTAAATCGTGATTCTGGTCAACTCAATCATAGTAAAAATGATTACCAACCCATTTACAAATCAATTCAATCATTACATCACAAATCTTGAGTAAAGAATAATCGTCCACACATTCTGAAAGTAATTATCCAAGTATTAATTTCCTCAGGTAACATCAATACACATGCCCAACACTGCTACAGTTACATCAGAAAGATCGTCACTAGGTTAAAGTGCTACCAGAACCCACAATTAAATACCTAGTTCAAATTCGATATTTATGGGTTTCGTCATAAATCACTTATCTAAGTTGATACTTACCCAAAATTCATCACTTAAAGCATGACTTTATTCATATCATCAATAGAAGAAACACTTACAAATGTAATATTAAACCAACATTAATCATTCGAACATGGATTTCAAGTCAATGATATCCACTACCACAAGCAATAAACATCCATCTAACAATTAAGTCCGTCAAATGATATCAATCCACGCATTTGACACCACTAAAACTATCTCTGCATCGACTTTATTTTGCTTCGAAATTCATCAGAACTCAAAACTAAGGCTTATTCGATCATCAATAGCCTAGGTCCAAATATTGTTCAACTAACATTACTATGTCAAAAAAAGTCTACTCTCGGTCAACAGTTCATCGAAAATCACATTCATCGTCAAACAACTTCTGATCTAACATTCGTTACATCTCTTACGACTCTCGAAACTACTGTATGATTTACTACAATGTACTTCCATTGGCCAGACATAATACATCATTCTAAATCACACTTTTATTTCGAGTATTTCGAAACAAGATCTTAATCGAGTTCATCAATACAACAGAGTCTATTTTCTCAAGTCACTGGTAGTTATAAATCTCCACTATATCTAAAACTAATAGATTTTACAATCTAAGACTATCAAAATCGCAAAACTCTTGAAAGAAAACACCTAACTCGGTTCTAGTTCGATCTTAATTCTACTAAGTCCTCTTTAGTAACCACATTTGTAAATCTGATCCAGCATCCAATAAACTATACCTACTTACATCATCTTATTTGCAAATACTATAATCGTCCGTCCTCAACCTTACATTCAAATCTTCAAAGACAAAATATTCACAACAGTCACTATCGAACTACCAGATCAATGATTCTACCTTAATAGTAATATGATCTCTGTTCTAATCACGTCTCCCGACCTAGTTAAGATTCATCATAATTCAGCTTGAGCTGAACTCCTATTCCTGTTAAGGTCTTCTCTACTTCCAAGAAAGTCACTAAACAAACGTCTTCTATAGAGACATCTAATGAGTCACATCAATTCACAAAAGTCAACAACTTTTTGGGACAACTCTATGGGTCCTACATAGCTAGTCAAATCCTGCAACGGTACAGTCAGGCTAGTAATACTCCTCTCATAACAACAACACATAGTTTTCCTATCTTCAGTCAAGACTACATGGAAAGCTCCGTTCAAACTTACTTCTTAAAGGTCACCACCAACTCACATGAGTATACGGTAGGAAAAGCGATTCCTCAAGGTCTTACTACGGTCACAATCATCTAAACCAAAAGTCAACAACATACGTGACAGGCAAGCCACATACATACGACAGTAACAAACAGGGTTCGGGTCCTCTTACTAGAAGACAATGAGGCTACTACTCTATTCCAATCCTTGCGGGCCTCTACGTGTGTCCCGTCGATCCATGGAAAGGAATTACATTTCACCTAAGTCTAACACAACAAGTCCCGTCATACTACAATATCATAGTATCCGTCATTTACTGGTTCAGTCACGGTCGACAAGCATGAAATCTACACTTCACATAATTACACAATAGGTTTCGGGACCTTCACCAATCATCAAGGGGTAACTACCCTAATCAGTCTCTATGGGTCACTACACGTGTCCCAACAGTCAATTGTAAAGATAAGACTTCATATTTGGCCTGGTTAATAATCATTCACCTTAATTCTTCCAGTCTATGCCAACGGTAGTTTCACGTACAGTATAACAGGCCATATAACAAACAATTCACAACAATATGACACAATATCACAAGGTCATATCTATAAAGTTTCACAGAACATAGCAGTCAGTCTAAGGGAATAAAATCCCGATAGTGGCAAGGGTAACTCCAGAGACAATCATCGTAACTAGATCCGTCAACTATCATTTACTTCTATCTTACAGGAATAATTACTCAATCGCAACTAGAATCACTAATCATCACAGATTATCATTACAACGAACACACAATTTGACAAATGCATGAACACAATCTACAGATTCAATATAATAATAGTTACATTAATGTAACAAGAATGTACCTTTATGAATAAGAAGACATCTTTTGTATCTATCAATACCTCAATCGCACCCGCACCCTTAACCCTCATAAACTCTGCAACTAAATCCTCATCATTGGAGCCACGTCGACTAATACTCATCAAATCCTTCATCCAAATCGGCATCAAACGCATCCACCGAAGTTCTGTCAGCACTGAGGGTCAACGGGGCACCAGCAGGGTGGAATCGATCTTCATACCTGTCTTATCATGACATCTCACACACAAAAGCTTAGTAGATAATCTGTTAATTTCCACCAACTAACTCGTCAATACCTACTTCACTCACTTAATCCACCCCCAAGATATGTTTGATTCGACACAAGGTTTGGGGGCATGTCACTTCCGTGCACATGCTGCCAAACCTACGCTCTGATACCAACTTATAAAACAAGTTGGGGATGCATCCCACTCAGTCCCGTTCCTGCGCACAGGGTGACCACTGAGTGTACCTCAAAGCCTGATTTTACAGCCCGTGTCTCCGCACAGCCGGCCAACCCTTTACACATAAAGGGATCACAAGGGGTAAGAGCCAATGCTTCGTCACAAGTCACCACTGTGAGAACCCCCTCTACGATTAACCTGCTAGTCAGGTTAAACCAGCTCTGATACCAACTTATAACACCCCTGATTTTTTTATTATTATTTTTTTTTTAAAAATACAGCGGAAGACCTGGTTATAATATATATATATCATATAAAATCCACTTGATTATAATATACACGTTAATATTTAAAAGTCTGGGTGTTATATTAAATATTACAACAACTTTTAATATAAAGGACACGACATCAGAGTTTCCGGCTTTGTCAAACATATCTTCCAAAATCCCATCTTCACCCTGATAACTAGCATACAACAAATCCATAACATGCAGGGAAGATGTGGGGGATTAGCACGAAGCTAAGTGAGTGCAACTAACTACATGCAATAGTATACATGAACCATCATACTAATCATGTCACATAGTCTAACACATAAACATCACCCAAATGCCGTCTACAGAGACTCTGGCGGCTCGGCCAAACCATTAACCACCAGCTGATCGGACCGGGGCTTACCAGAAGTTCCACCACCACCGTGAGTATATATATAATCCACACGCGACAGACGCGTCATTCACACATATATATACACCTCGATTATCTAGGCTACCACATGAGGAACTCAACCCGCAGGTTGATCTCTCCTACCGAGGCTACCACACAATAGGGACGCACTGGGCTCCAGCAGACAAGCATCAACTAACATGCAGTCATCACAACGTACTAAATAACCACAACAGTAAGTATATATAACAAGCATGGCAATCATAATATAACATGCTACTCTATACTATATACTCTAGTTAGTCCCACTCACCGATACCGACATCACTCAGCAGTCTGATGTCACCGAGTCTTCTCCTCCTCTGTATCACCTGACAACAATACTCACAAGTTAGTTATAATATCATGATCATCAATATACAAACTGTAATGACCCGGATTTTTCCACTCGTTCTATACTTATAAGACTAATATTTACATAAATTAAACCTTACCAACATGATAAGCAATCCCAATTTGTTGAGACTTATGTTTTTGTTTTTGAAAAGAGTTTTACACAACGTTTGACCGTCTAATTTGACCGATGATATCACGAACTATATAACACACGATAATTATACGATTATGTATATATACATATCTATACATATTTAACTTGATTTAAGGATGGTTTAACATTTCATTGTGAACTAACAACAATGAGTTATAAGTATACTTTGAGACCATTAACTTAAGTTTTCAAAACGATAACTATATGTAACGTTCTTTGACATATATACTTACAATCTATAATGTGTTGGTGATTTATGTCACCAATATGATTTAAGTATAATGGGTTTAATTTGTAACCAAAATAATCTTGATAAATATCGAACAAGTTTGGGAAGTGTGGAGTGCACACCTGTTTGAACTTATCTTGATTATGACGGGGGTTCGGGGGCAGCGCCCCCGATAAGCGGGATCCAAGGGGTGGCAACCCCTGGCGGGGTCCAAGGGGCAGAGCCCCTGGCTGGGGTCGAGCTGCCAGGTCAGCTTGGAAATTTTTTTTTGGGCTAACATTGATTTATTAAAAATGTCTTAAAATTTTATTTTCGGCCCGGTTTGACCCAAAATAAAAGCCCGGTTTTGAGCTTCTTTTACCGTATCATACCCAGCATCTATACGTATTTACTATTGGTAAATACACATCAAATCCACATCCTTATCAGCCTTAGATCTGCCCAAGATAAGAGGGAATCTTATTTGTAAGCTAGCATACATTATTACTCAAAAATTCAACACAAAAATTTGTCCTTGTTCCCTCAACAACCAGACTGTCCTATAAGTATCACCATCACCTTGGTTTTTCATTTCATTTTTACAACGATCTTTCTCTAACTAAAAATACACTCTTAGGAACTCTAAGTGTTCTTCACAATCTCAGCAAATACTCATGAAGAACTAGCTTCGAGAACAACCTATAATCATCATAAGAAAGTTTAATCAAGATTATTTCCTATCTTTTCCAGTAGCCTTATCCAAGTAACTTGAGGTAGTAACCTTATTCATAATCTTATTCGATTCATATTTATATAGCTATCTTATTTTGTGTTATAAAATTTTTAACAACAAGAACATAGTTTGAATGATTTCAAACCTGTTCGCAAACTAAATAGATCCTTCTAACTTAACTTTTAAAACAAAATCGGGTATCCGAAGCTAGTTTAGCTAAGAAATTAATTAGAGTAAAACTAAACTAATCATATCTTTGTTAATTAATATGATATTTTATATATATTTACTTATGATTTGATTTTATATATTTCAGGACCACCCGTAAACAACATGAGAAGATTAATCATAAGACCTCATGATTGTATGCAACACGTCATTTGACAACACGGTACTTTATGTACGCAACACGTCATTTGACAATATGGTACCATGGGTCGAGATTAATTCTGATCAATACGAATACGATGGGGTCTTTATTTATTTTATTGAGCAACTAATTGTGGACCATTAACAACAGACTGCTAACTACGGACTAAAAAAATATTAAAAGTATTATAAGTATATATATATGTAACGATTACTTGAAAAGAAAATATGTTGATATATTATATATATGGTTACGTTCGTGATATCAATCGGAGACCAAGTCGTGTTATATATCTTCAAGGCAAAAGTTAGTATATAGTCTCACTTTTAAACTCTAAATATTTCGGGATGAGAATACATGCATTTTATGATTTACGTTATGGACACAAGTGATTAAAAATATATATTCTACATTGAGTTGTACCACTGGCATACCTCCCTGTAACTTGGTAACTACTATTTACATGCGGTATTGTAAACTCGAATCCTGTTGATAGATCTATCGGGCCTGACAACCCCAACCAGACTGGACGACCAGTATTCAACGATTTCACAGTACTTCATTTCGGTGACTACACTTGGTACGGTGTAGTAAGATTTCATAATAAAGGGAATATGCGATGTTGATTAAATGTTAAGTATGGTTATCAAGTGCTCAACAACTTAGAATATTTTTTATTAAAACGTTTATATATGAAATCTTGTGGTCTATATTTATAACGCTGCCGACATTAAACCTATATCTCACTAACTTTATGTTGACGTTTTAAGCATGTTTATTCTCAGGTGATAACTAAAAGCTTCCGCTGCAACATGTTGAATTTAAGCAAGATCTTGAGTATGCATATTTGTGTCAAAAATAAAACTGCATATCGGAGAATTTGTAATGTAAAATATGTTGGAATTCGTGTTGTTATCATCACATGTAAAATTTGTAAGGCTAAGATTATTGCTAAACGATAATCATTATTATGTTGTTTAAACCTTGTATTTGTAATAAAAGCTATGGTTTGTATTGTAAAAACGAATGCAGTTTTTGAAAAACGTCGCATATAGAGGTCAATACCTCGCGATGAAATCATATGTTATTGTATTCGTCCTTATGGTTAAGGTCGGGTTATGACACAAACGGGCAGCATAACGACTAAAAAATCAACACTTAGTAAAATATTCACTGCCAAAGACACTCGGTCGAGTGTCAGAGACAGTCGACCGACTGTCTGCACTCACTCGGTCGAGTGTCAAGTCACTCGGTCGATGGTCTCTCGCAGACACACTCGGCCATGGGTCTCACACACTCGGTCGATGGTCGAGTCGGTCGGTCGAGTGTCTCGAGACACTCGACCGACTGTGTTTATCTGCAGAAGCTGAAGAATAAAGTGACTGGTTTCACCCAAAATCGACCAATTCTTGCTCTAGAGCTCGATTATCACCTCAAAACTGATCAAATCGAAGACACTAAACATGAAGAAACATAAACCCACAAGATTTGAACTCAAACAACATCAAATCTAACCATTTTGACCCAAATTACACACTTTGTAAAAACTAACACAAAAACTCAATTTTCTCAAAGATTAGAGCATGGAATGCTACAAATCTTACCTTAAAAGAATCAGTAAATCGCAAGGAACACAAAGATACCAACGATTTGCGCTCTAAAAAAAGAATTAAGGATTAGGGTTTGGTGTAGGTGAAGAGATGAAGAACTGTGTGTGTGTTTGGTGAATTTTCAAGAAATGGTAAGAACACAGCTCACTAGTAACTTAATTTAGGTTAATTCCCACACTGTACGATACACGGGTATTTATCAGTTATCTGATATCTTTCGTACTTAATTTAACTGCCCTAACGGAGTCCAAATTAAATAAACAAACCTGTTCTGTGACCCTTGTCACAAACTGGTCCTATCCACATCATTAAATAACAATAAATATAAAATTAAAATAAAATCATATAATAACACCACACAACCTGAGGGAAAAATAGTAATCTAACAGCTAGGCCCGCTTCGAGGGTGTTACAATAAGAGTTTTGTTATGATCCCACATTAGATAGAGTGCACACCAAAAGATGGTTTATAAGGTTGGGTGTTCCCTCCTCCTTCAAACTTGCTTTTGGGAGTGAGTTCTACACTTTGGCTTATGGGTAGTCCTAGCTCACCTCCGGTTAGTCCCAAGGTGAGAATCCAGGTCTTCTCCATTTCGTCCCAGGAAGACCATGACAATTGGTATCAGAGCTAGCCCATCTTTCGATTCCAACACCTCGGAGTGGTGGCCTATGGAGTGGTGGCTTGGACCAAAAAGAGGTGTCAACCGTGACCAATGAGGCCTCAGAGTGGTTTCCTATGGAGTAGTGGCTTGGACCTGAAGAGAGGGTGTCAACTGTGACCAACATAGTTGTGACCAACGAGGCCATCGGTCTTGAAGGGTGGGCCATTGTTGATCCCACATTGGATGGGGTGCACACCAAGAGATGGTTTATAAGGTTGGGTGTTCTCTCCTCCTTCAAGCTACCTTTTGAGATTGAGTTCTACACTTAGCCTTGTGGCTTGATTATGGACCTAGTATGGGATGAGTTCATATCAAATTGTGACACCTTATACTTCGAATTCAGCGTCACATATTTTAGTGCAAAACGTTCAAAAAAAAATAGTCACAACTTTTGTCACTAATTTCATCTCTAATAGTGATAAAATGTATGAACTGATATATAAAACAGTTGGAATTGATCATTTGTATTTATTTTTCTATATTGATACAAGCTGAATTGATTATTTTTTACATTTGCAAGTGTTGTTTATGTAAGTACAACTCTTAACATCTAATTCTATTTTGGGATTGGATCCAATTAAGCTTTGGAACTCCCTTCTACATTTATGGAAAATATGATGTTTGTAGAGAGCCTTGTATCCGTTGAACTTGTGACCAATGCAATCTTGTGATCTCTATTATGGGAAATGATGAATTAACAATTTCTGATCCTAAATTCAAATTACCATATATGGTAATTTGACTTTAGGATCGAAAGTTGACTTTGGTTGCTGTATTCTAACGCTCCCCTTCAAGTTGAATAGTGGGATCTCCAATATTCAACTTGCTAAGAACTTCACAGAAAAATCTTCCGTTGACTGATTTAGTGAGAATGTCAGCCAGTTGGTCTTCTGATCTGATGGATGGAAGAGAGATTATTTCCCCATCTAGTTTATCTCTGATAAAGTGTCTCTCTACTTCAACATGTTTAGTTCGATCATGTTGAACATGATTTTCTGATATGACAATGGCTGCTTCGTTGTCGCATAAGATTTGGATGGCTTCTTTTGGAGGGAATCCAATTCTGTCAAAAGTTTTCGAATCCATAATGCTTCGACTACCCCCTTTGCTATTCCTCTAAATTCTGATTCAGCACTTGACAGAGAAACAACCTTTTATATCTTGCTTCTCCACGCAACTAAGTTTCCTCCAGCTATTGTAAAGAAACCTGATGTAGATCTCCTATCTCCTTTTTCTCCAGCCCAACTTGCATCTGTATAGATTTGGGTTTCAAGGTGTTCATTCTTTTTTAATACAACTCCATAACCCGCAGTTTTCTTTAGATATCTAATGATCCTCATTGCAGCTTCCATATAATGAACTTATGGTTGGTGCATGAATTGACTCACAACTCCCACAGCATGTACTATATATGGTCGAGTGTGAGCAAGATAGATAAGCTTTCCTATTATCCTTTAGTATTGCCCTTTGTCGGTCATCTTCTATGTATAGTTTTTGGTTTGGAATCATTAGAGTTTCGGCTGGTTTGCAAACATCCCCGTTTCTGCAAGAAGATCAAGAATATATTTCTTTTGGCAAATAAATATTCCCTGTTGGGATTGTAGAACTTTAATCCCCAAAAAGTATTTTAGTCTACCTAAATCTTTCATTTCAAATTCTTTGAATAAATTTATTTTTAGATTAGAAATTTATTATTTATCATTTGCCGTAATTCCATATCGTCGACATAGATAATTAGACATGTGATTAAGTTGTTTCTTTGTTTAAAAAAGAGAGTATGATCCGAGTTACTTTGTTTAAAATCATGTTTTTTCCTAAATAATGTAAATCTCCCAAATCAAGCCCGTGGGGATTGTTTTAACCCATATAAAGATATTTTAAGTCGACAAACTTCCCTATCATTGAAGTTTCCCACAAATCCTGGAGGTGCTTTCATATAAACTTCTTCTTTTAATTCGCCATGGAGAAAAGCATTCTTCAAATCAATTTGGTGAAGTGGCCATTCTTCGTTTGCAGTGATAGAGAAGAGAACTCTAATAATATAAATCTTTGCAACTGGGGAAAAGGTCTCGGAATAATCTATTCCATATATTTAAGTATATCCTTTGCAACAAGACGGGCTTTGTATCTTTCAATTGTGCCATCTGGTTGACGTTTATTTGTAAACACCCGTCGGCATCCTACAGGTTTCTTTTCTTGAGGAATAACACATTTTTCCCATGTGTCATTTTTCTTAAGTGCTTCAATCTCTTCTTCCATAGCCTTTTTCCATTTCTCATATCTCATTGCTTGGTCAACAGTAGTTGAAATTTCTTCAGAGTATAAAGCAGAATCGAATTTTTGTGCCTTACTCGATAGGTTTCCTTGTGCAATATTAGCAATAGGATATCTTGACCTTTGAGCTTCTTTTTTCTGGAGAGTATCTTTTTGATGGTACACCTCTATTGGTTCTTTGTGGTAAGACATATCTTTGTGTGGTTTTGGTAGGTTCAGAATCTTATGTAGGATTGGTGGCATCGAAAGTTGGATTGTTTTGTTCTTCTTGAATTTGATGTTCATTATTTGAGGAGGTTTCGGTAGGTTAAGAATCTTGTGTTGTAGTATTTGGTGTCTCGGGATTTGGTGTTACTGTTTGGATATTGTCGGAATTTGTTTTTGGAATTTGGATATTGTCGGGATTAGGTGTCCATTGTATCCAACTTAGAGTGTCAATCCTTTTTCTCCCCTCACTCGTGAGTTGAGTATCATAAAAATATTCAGTTTCGACAAAGTCATAGTTCATTGTTGTAAAACATGACGTCTTTTGGGACTATAACACTGATATCCTTTTTGGTTTATTCCATAGCCAACCATGACACATTTTTTCGCACATGGATCTAGTTTGGTGCGCTCATGTTTTGGAATATGGACAAAGACCGAACACTCAAATATTCGAGGTTCAATGCTAAATGAAGTCGGAATGGTATGGAATTGGGCAAGAGTATCTTTAGGAGTTTTTGTGCCCAAAATTTTAGTGGGTAAACGATTGATAAGATAGGTAGCGGAAGCAAGAGCTTCGGGCCAAAAACTCTTCGGAACCTTGGATTCAATAAATAAAGCTCTCGTCATTTCTAAGAGTAGTCGATTTTTCCGTTCCTCTACTCCATTTTGTTCAGAGTATGAGCACGAGATGTTTGGTGAATAATCCCTTTATCTTCTCAAAATAGTTTCATTGAAGTATTAACAAACTCACCCCATTATCGGATCTTAATATTTGTTTGTTTTTGTTAAATTGAGTTTGTACCATTTTATAAAAGTGAGAAAAATTTTCAAACATTTCTGATTTGTGAGTTAAAATATAAATTCAGGTCATGCGTGAATGGTCATCAATAAATAGGACAAAGTATTGAAAATTATTTCCCCAATTAACTGGAGCAGGACCCCATACATCAGAATGAATTAAAGCAAAAGGTACATCTTTTCTAGTTATTAGAAAATAATTCTCTCCACAATTGCGAGAGTGATTTCATTAATAGTTATAATATAATACATAACTTGGAGAGAAAGATAAATACAATTATATGGAAAGTGTATCTATAGTAAAAACTAAAACTTGTTCTCTAAGTATGTGATCGTAGCCGTTACGTAATCTTGTCTCTAATATCCCCCCTCAAGCGAAGAGGTGGGGGACCAACAAGGAGCTTGGTGTGAAAAGTTTTGAACAATGGACGAGGCAAGCTCTTTGTGAAAATATCAGCAACTTGGAGTGTTGTGGGAACAAATTTTATATATAAACAACAGGATGAAATTAGTTCCCACATAAAGTGATAGTCAATATCAATATGCTTGGATCGTTTGTTCGAAATAGGATTTTGACTTAAGAAGATTGCACTTTTATTGTCACACAAAATAGTGGGACGATCGGGAGGTAAAACATGCAACTCGTGAAAAAGATGTGTGATCCAATTTATTTCGGCAACAGTGTTCGCAACTGCCCTATATTCCAACTCACAACTAGAACGAGCAACCGTAGGTTGTTTCTTTGAACTCCAAGAAACCAAATTACCACTAAAGAAAACCGAATAACCATAAGTTGAGCATCGTGTCTCAATGCAACGTGCCCAGTATGCGTCTGAATAACCAAGCAAAGTTGGTTTCGTGGCATGTGAAAACTGAAGACCATAGTGAATAGTTCCGTTAACATAGCTTAAGATACGCTTGATAGCTTGAAAATGATCAGTTGTTAGAGCATGAAGAAATTGACTTACCTGATTTACTGCATAAGAAAGATCAGGACAAGTTATAGTGAAGTACTGGAGGGCACCAACAAGAGTTCGATATTGTGTTGGGTCCGAATAAGGCATGCCCTGAGTCATAAAATTCTCAGCCGCGGACAAGGGGTGGCAACGGGCTTTGCATCAAGGAGTTTGGCTCGACTGAGAATATCACAAGCATACTTTGTCTGACTAAGAAAAAGACCAGAATCCAAATAAAGTACCTCAAGCCCCAAAAAATAACTACGTTGACCAAGGTATGTGATGGCAAATTCATCATGTAACCGTGATGTGTCAAAAGTGTGTGCAATAGTGCTTAACTTATCTTTCAAATTTTAAATTTATAAAACCTTTTATTAATACACTTTAACACCCTAACAAGCAACAAAACCCGGTCAGATGTAGTATTTTAAGTTATCGTCCCAAGAGAGCGTAGATGCGGATAAGAGTTGTTTTATTATTTAATTTGTAAGACCCAAATAATTGTTGTACAGATTGTAAATAGAGTACATAAAGTGTGGGCTGCAGTGTGTATTTAAACAGAAGACAGAACCTACCCAGAACCTTATGTGCGCCGCGCAGTGTTAAGTTTGCGCGCCGCGCACTAGCCCTGTGCACAGATTCCAGCTTTTTAAATTAAAGTTTAATGAGGGGCATTATTGTCCTTTCACATGAGGCCGGGTTTAGGTCACTTATGGATAGTTTTGTTGTGGTTGAAACACATTCAACACAACCACCAACACCATCTTCAATTCCATTTCAATTTTAGAGAGAGAAACCCTTTGAGAGAGAGAAAGCTCAAATCAAGGAGGAAGAAGTTTGATTCGGGTTAAAGCTCAAGTATTAAAGTTGTTCATCTAGCTTTTAGCTACATTTTGATTGTGGTGGTATGTCCTAACTTTGATTTTCCTTATTTTTATTTGTTTAAGGGTTAGGGTTTGGGTTAGTGATGAACATAAAACCCATATTTGGTGATTTTGGGTGTTCTTGGGTAAGATTGAGTCATGAGGACTCAATAATAACTAACCTAAGGTTTCAAAGTGTTAATTGGTGTCTATGAGTCTTAATTGGTTTGTTGATCACTAGCACACTTTGGGGTTAAGTGAATGGGTGTTAAGTAGGCTAGTGGATAACCTAAAATGGGTGGGTTAACCTTGAAATGAGTCAAAGGAGTTTTGGGTGACCTAATTTGTCTAGTGAGTATGAAAATGTACTAAACTTGTGTGAAAAAGTGTATTAAGACCATAATCGAATTAATGTTAGGGGTTTTGGCATAAACCCAACCAAGTGTTAGAGTTAATGGTGCAAATGGGTCACGTTTGCACTATGGGTCAAAATGACACTTGTGTGGTGAGTGAGTTGGTTCACCAACTTGAATGTGTGATTGATATTGTGCAAATATAATAGGTACGTTATATTGAAGTTGGCGAGCTCGAGTTATCATTCACCAAAAAGGCATTGAGGTGAGTGGAATAATTATACATGTGTGTATGTAATGTATTTACTTATGTGAAATGCGATGTGGGTTTTAAGTTCCGGTATGCGATACCACATCGTGTTGGCATGGGATGAGGGTTTAAAGTTCGGGTATGCGATACCTCATCATCGTGTGTGTGTGCGGGTGTGAAGTGTGGGTTTTAAAGTTCGGGTATGCGATACCACATTTCACGTGATGGGTGGGTTTTAAGTTCGGGTATGCGATACCACCCAAGGGACTAGTGATGCATACTAGTGGTGTCTGCGTGGCTAACGGTTCATTCGTGAGAATTGTTCCCTTTGTATGATTGGTTAACCATGGTTATGTGATGTAGTGTAGCATATTATATTGTTCTCGTTATATGCTATTGTTTTGCTAGCTTGTGTTATCGGAGGTTTAGCGTTATACTTTACGATGGTATGCTAATTTAAATGCTAGCGTGTATGGGGTAATTGTATAAGTGATTGCAAGTAAGTAGGTTATATATGTATGTGTATAATTATTGCATTCACTAAGCTTTGCTTACCCTCTCGTTGTTTACCTTTTTATAAGCTCCAGCGTGGACAAGGGGAAGGGTATACGTTTGGACTAGTGATCCCGCTTCATTGTGTTAGGAGAAGCTTTTGGGACATTTAGCTTTTGAAAGTTTGACCAAGTTATGGGTAGTTTAACCCCAAACACCATGCTCGAAGTGTCGTTTGGAAATTAAAATTTTGTGGTCGAAACTTATATTTTGTACGAAGCTAGTATTTCGGCATATGTGGGTCGGGTTTCGTAAAACTTGTTTTATTATTGAAACATGTTAGTTTTAACTATTATAATGTGTTGTGAAAAGCGTTTCATCTAAAAGTGTCGGGAAGTGGGAGATCTTTAAACAAAAATTGAACATTTTGAACAGCGGGCTGCCAGGCCTTGTGCGCGCCGCGCACAATAGGGCTGCGCGTCGCGTACTACACAGTGTATATATAAAAAAAAAGCGCGTATGCAGTTGGATAACGGGTTGGGTTGTTACAAGTGGTATCAGAGAATGGTCTAAGGGATTTAAGCGACTTGAGATAGGTGCCTAGACTTAGACTTTATTGTGTATGCGTATTATGCGGGACTTTTAGGAGACGGGTCAGACCGGGAATTGGTTAGTGCTTAAGTTTATGTGAGCTAACCTTGCACTAATTGTTTTGTGTTGTGTTTGCAATTATCAAGCGAGATAGACGTTGTACTAGCAAGATTAATGCGACGTGCTCGCGTAACAATGATTAGCTACCATTGTTACGGGTCCAAGTCATATCAAGCAAGCGATGTACGACAATTGTTGAGCAAGATGGGGCGGTGTGGTATGTATGTGTCATGTGTTATCGTTTCGTTGTTTAACCTATTTCATTTTATAGAATGAAGATGAGAAACGGACACGACACCAATGACGGAGGCCCGAGCGAGGACTCCAAATTCACGGGAAACGTTGAGGCCATCATTAAAAAGCAAAGAGTGGAATTTTTTGAGAATGTCCGAAAGGTTTTCCATGAATCGGTTGATGGGCAAGTAACCGAGTTAATCAATGAGCGAATGAATGCCGCGATCGAAGAGGCATTAGAAGCTAGAAACATTTATCCTCGAGGCGAAGGGGGTGATGGTAATGGTGGGCATGGAAGGCGGGACTTCCATTACAAAAATTTCAAGGATGCTCAACCTCCTATGTTCAATGGGGTGAGAGATCCGTTGAAAAGCACATGTTGGATCTCCGACATCGAGGGGGCTTTCCGTACCGCCGAATGTCCTCCCGAGAAGAAAACGAGATACGGTTCTAGTATGTTGCATGAAGAGGCTAAGTTGTGGTGGGACGATAAGATTAAGTTGTATGGTGAAGAGCACTGTATGAGCTTGATGTGGGATGAGTTTAAAAAGGAGTTCTTTGATGAATATCGGACTCCATCCGACCTTAACAAAATCCGGGACGAGTTACGCAATTTGCAACAAGGTTCGATGGACTTGGTTACTCTCAAGTCTACCTTGAAAGGACCCGTTCATACCGATTATAAACGATTTCCAATAGTTGATTTCATTGCGAGGTATTTGACCTCTATATGATACATTTTACAAACATTGCATTCGTTTTTAAAAGATAAACTTTCTTTACATCGAAAGTTGACGGCATGCATACCATTTCATAATATATCTAACTATAGCTGACTTAATAATAATCTTGATGAACTCAACGACTCGAATGCAACGTCTTTTGAAATATGTCATGAATGACTCCAAGTAATATCTCTAAAATGAGCAAATGCATAGCGAAAGATTTCTTTCATACCTGAGAATAAACATGCTTTCAAGTGTTAACCAAAAGGTTGGTGAGTTCATAGGTTTATCATAAACAGTAAAATTCATCATTTTGATAGACCACAAGATTCTCATTTTTCATAAATATCATTACACTCACTAGTGTATAAAAATCATTCATATGATGGACACCTAGTAACCGAACTAACAAGGATGCATATAGAATATCCCCTGCATACTCGCAAGTATGCTATATAACGGCAATCACAATCATCTTTTAAAATCGAAGTACTAAAGCATTCCAAATTCTAGAATGGGGTTTGTTAGGCCTATAGATCTATCTTTAGGATTTGCGTCAATTAAGGGCCATTTCCCTAATTCTTAGGTTACCAGACTTGAAGGGGCGATATTCGATTTCGATAATCCAACCATATAATGTAGTTTCGATTACTTGTGTCTATTTCGTCAAACATTTATAAAACAGCGCATGTATTCTCAGTCCCAAAAATATATATTGCAAAAGTATTTAAAAAGGGAGCAAATGAAACTCACAATACTGTATTTTGTAGTAAAAATACATATGACGGCATTGAACAACTGAACAATACAGGGTTGGCCTCGAATTTACGAACCTATATGATTCATATATATATTAAAACATATACTTGTAATCGAACTAATATATATATATATATATATATATATATATATATATATATATATATATATATATATATATATATATATATATATATATATAAATTTCTTAGTTATATCCTTTTTATATTAATAATATATATATATATGTTTCATATATTCATTTTGTTATATAAAAATATTAATTTTCGTTATGTTATATGTATTAAATATATTTTTAGTGTATATATATATATATATATATATATATATATATATATATATATATATATATCATTTGTATATTAATAATAGTAGTTATAATAATACCAAAATAATATTAATAGTGGTAAAAATGATAATAATTATAATACTTATTATTGCTAGTAAAGATAATAATGTTAATAATTCTATTAATGATAATAATAATGATATTAATAATTATAATTATAAAAATATTAATCTTACTGTTAATGATAGTTATGATACTGATTTTAGTAATTACCTAATAATAATACTCGTGATAATACTAATAATAATACTTATGTTAATATTAACAATTCTGTTATTTATAAAAAGATACTAATACTAATATTTACGAAAATAATAATAATTTGTATTATTTACATACTGATAATAATAATAATCCTATCCATGATAATAATATTATGGTTTTAAATTTAATAATAATATCATAATTACTGCTTATAATAATAATAATAATAATAATAATAATAATAATAATAATAATAATAATAATAGATATAATACATATAATTATAATAATAACAACAATTTTGATACTTATAATAATAATTATAATACTAATTATAATACTAATTCTAACAATAATAATACTCATAATGATAACAATAATAATAATAATAGAAATGAAATTTAAGAATGTATACCCTTTTAAAGCCTTTTCCCAAAAAAATTGCCCTATACGAGACTCGAACCCGTGACCACTCGCATACCCGCTAACACCCTTAACCATGGCTCTGTCACCTATTTATCTAATTTAAATCCTCTCCATTTATTTATAATCTGTATTATTTATTTTCTACTTTCTTCTCCTCCTTCACAAAAATTAAGTCTAACCAGGAACCAAACCCAAATAAAAATAAGTTTACTAATTAGCTTAAAGGTTTAACACTTACTAATCAGGTGGTATTGGGTTTTATTGTTGTTGTTGTTGTTTAACACTTATATAGAAACAATTACAGAGTTTTTATATTAATTGAAATAGAATAAAAAAAATTACGCTGATGGACACGTTTAAAGTTAAAATCAAATTCGATTTTTGAGGCTATTATAGACCAAGACTCCTTCATGAAAAAGGTTTTAAATTGTTCGTGTAAACTATCTGAATCATTAAATTAACCTAAAACCTCAAAACAAACTCGAATTTACCTATGAACAATTTCTTTGACTTTTGAAAACAAAACTTTGACCTCAAAATTAGAATTCGATATGAGAAATTAGAATTTGAAACTTTACAGAAAGTTTAAGTGAAATATTTTTAACAACTTTGCAATTATAGATTTTTAAATGAGATTCGAATTCGAGGTTTTGATGATTTTATGAAGAACAGAGCATAACGACTGAATTTGTGATTTTTCTGTTTTAAATTCAGTAAATTAAAGTTGTTGAATTGGTAATTTGGATAAAGTGAAAAAGGAACTAAGTGAGTGAGTTCATATTATTGACAATGGAATCGATTTATAGCCTATTTGTGTCGACGGCAGATTAAATCAAAAGAAAAAAATAAAAATAAAAATAAAGGTCGATTGAGACCTACAACAGAAATTGTTTGTATCTATGGATTTGATTCCCTGGTATCCAGTTTAAAAAACAAAATTCAAAATCATAAACAGTTCGATAGCTATGTTAAACGGATTCGTATCTTTTTTCTTGATTTTAATAGTTTATTTAATAATTAATAATAATTAATAAATATATTAATAATAATTATTATTTTAATAACAATAATAAATAATAATAATAAAAATACTGATAATAATAATTATTAATAATAATATTCATAGTAATATTAAATAATAATAATATTGATAATGTTATTAATAATAAGAATACTAATACTAATAATGGTTCTAATATTAAAATAATAAAGAGAAATAATAGTACTGATATGATAATATTAACAATAATGAAAGTTTTAAATAAAAAGATGTGTTTAATAATAATGATGATAATAATAATATTATTAATGATATTAATAGATTGTATTACTTTATAATAATAATATGGATAACTATAATAATATTTGTTATTGATAATGTAATAATAATGTCTAATAATAATACAATTTATAATTAAGATATAACAATTTACATATTTCCATTTTTATATACTAATATTAATACTACAGATATTGATATTAATAACAATAAAAGTAATTATAACAATTATATTTTTAACGTGTAATTAAATTTAATTATTAATTTTTATATGATATTTGATGTTATGCGAGGTGTATACGAAATAGTTATATTTTTATTGCGAAATACTATTAAATACGATACAATTTTACACAAGTTATTTATTTATTTATAGAGTAGATATACCTAAACCTTGCTACAACACTATAGGCAGTGTACCTAATCGTAGAGTAGTGTAGTTTTTAGTAAGTCCGGTTCGTTCCGCAGGGAGCTAGCCAAGTATAACGCTATATTTTTAAACTATATTTGTGTGTGTGTATATATATATATATATATATATATATATATATATATATATATATATATATATATATATATATATATATATATATATATATATATATATATATATATATATATATATATAAGTAGTGTTATTATTATTATAAAAAGGGGGGTTTTACCGTTTAATGACCGGTTTGTCGATTTTATGTCTTAAGTCGCAATTAAAACCTAATGTAAAATATTAAAAATAAATATAACTTAATTTAAAGCGTAAAGTAAATAACGATAATAAAAGTGCGATAATTTAAAGTGCGATAAATAAAATGACGATAAATAAAATTGCGATAATTAAAAAGTACGATAATTAAAAGTGCGATAAGATATAAAATAAAGGAATTATGCTTATTTAAACTTCCGTAATCATGATGTTTGACGTGTTGATTTTAATTTATTACCATGTGTTAATTGTCCTTTGTCCTGGATTATTCAATATGCCCATACGTTTTTTGTCCATAACAGTCATCAGTCATAAATATAAAGTGCGAGTGTCCTCGTCAAATTATCCTTATATCCGAAGTCAAATATTCCAGCTAATTGGGGACTTAGACTGTAATAAGGTTTTAATACATTGTTAATGATTACACCAGGTTATCGACTGCGTGCAATCCAAGGTTTTAATATTTTATTATCAATTACACCAAGTGTTCTTGTATGTAATCCACCCCTGTTTTAATGAGTCCATTGACTATTAATCCATTCCCGTGTCCGGTTAAATGAACGATTATTAGTATTTATAAATATCCCGCCCATCGTGTCCGATCGAGTGTATATGGTTATTTATAGATACGTCAAATTGTAAATCTCTATATTAAATTAACAAACTATCATTCAGTTAAACAAATATAAAGCCCATTAATAGTCCATAGTCCAATTTCCACAAGTGTCGGTCTTTTGTCCAAACCCCAATTATGGTACAAAGCCCAATTATCCCGTCTTTAATATTTAGCCCAACATCATGATTACTTCGGCTTAAATAAGCATAATAATAACTTAGCTACGAGATATTAATTTAAAAATGTTGAACATAACTTACAATGAGTATTAATAGCGTAGCGTTACACGGACAGAATTTCGACTTACAAACTTAAAACAGTTGCCACTATAACCTTATTATTATTAACTTAAAATTAAAATTATATATATATATATATATATATATATATATATATATATATATATATATATATATATATTGAGAGATAGAGAGTAGATAGAAAAAGATGTAAAAATTCGTCGACCAAACGTTGCAATTTATAGGACCTGACCTGCTACAGTATGCCATGCGATCGCATGGTATTTGTGCTTCCAGGCCGTGTGATCGCATGGCCACCTTTTCCTGGTCACAAAGCACCAAAAACGTGGGCTGATGCGTATTAATTAATATTTATAATATAATATTGTAATTATATATAATTATATATATATTATATTATATTCATGTTCGTCGTTGACTTGTAATTTTAGCTTCGTTACGTCGCGTGTTGATAGTTGGTTCATGTCTCGGTTTCGGATTTTCGAACGTCCTTTCGTACGATTTAATATCTTGTACTTTACGTTTTGTGACTTGTACTTTTGTAATTTTGAGACGTTTCTCATCAATAAATTGAACCACTTGGATTGTACTTTGTACTTTTTAGCGTTTTGGTCATTTGCGTCTTCAATTCGTCGAATCTATCTTTTGTCTTCACCTTTTAATATTTAAACGAATATCAGTTGTAAATAGAACAATTGCAAATAAAAGCTTGTCTTTCTTGAGGGATAATGCTATGAAATATATGTTCATTTTTAGCATTATCAAATATTCCCACACTTGAGTGTTGCTTGTCCTCAAGCAATATAGAACTTGAATATAACTTTACTAGAATCACTTCTTTATTCTTCACACTTTGTACATCAGTGATTTCTATACGGCGGTATAAACAATGATAGTAACAATGTGGTTTACAGTCCCACATGACTATGAAAATTTAGATCCTTTAGGAAATTGGATCTTTATGAAAACATTTGATCTTTTGAAAATTCCATCTAGCTTTTATCCTAGATAAGTTTTCAGGAATAACCCTTCACCGATGTTTGCGAAATTGTTTTTGTGGGTTTGGTGGGTTTCAGATTTGAAAATTTTAGCTCAAAACTTACGGTTTTGTGTCACCCCCTTGCTAACCTTGTATTGGGAAAGCAACACGTCCAGTATACTTGCTCCGTATATTACCTTTCGGTAAACTACCATCCGGTTTTAAAGAAAAGCGTTGAACAAGAAACTGTTAAGGCAATGTCCCGTGACATGCTTTTGATTATGGTCTATATCGTGTCGGATGCAATTACTATCCTTGGTAGGAGCAATAGCAAAGATCACCCTATAGTTTTTCGATCTGGCATAAGGTCCTGTCTTCGATCATGCTATGCAACCACCGTTCTTACGGTTGACACCCGATTTGGTTCAGGTGACCTAATGAATTCCAAGGATTTTACGTTCAATGGTAATGAATGCATTGAAAATGGGTTTTCAGAAAACAAATCGGTTTGTAATTTGATCAAAATATTTTCTCGTTCAAGCTCGAGTTTAGATATCATCGAATTCCATGAGTTTGAATTCTCAATCTTTAAAGTCAATCTCAAGGATTGAGTAATATCAGGCTTAAAAGCTGATTTTTGATCTTTTAAGGAGATTATATTTTCTGGGGATCTGATTCATTAGTCCTATAAGCTAATTTGCACGGTGCCCCCCATTGTACGAGACAGATCCTCTCATGGTTAGGCTAAGTCTGACCACTTGGCGACCCTGTTTAATGCTGAGGTCCGTGGATTTCCAGCTGATTTTCGAGAAAACTTTTCAAGGTTTTTCGTAGACTCTACAACTGGTCTGGACGACAACTTCCTGACCTAAATCAAGAAGCGCGTGTCTTTTTCTCGGAAGACTTTACTTCCTTTTAAATTCTATTACAATAAACTATGTAAAACTTGATTAAAATCGTCCAAAACAAAAGTATCTTCAATTATTTGTACAAAAATATGTGATATATGTTCTAAATAACTTGGTAAATTTTTCCCACACTTGGCTTTTATTTTTCTTTCGTTGCCTTTTTATTCTCCTCTATTCCATTTTAAATGAATTCAAGCGTTTTGAGTTGTTTCTCAACTTATGTCCTTTCCAAGGTAACAATAATTTCGGTGTTAACACCTAGTTTTATCGTTCATAAATATGTATAAACATGATTTTGAGTTCATTTAGTTGAAAATTTTGAAAATTTTTACTAGAATTGGGTAGTCAGTATATAAGACTAGGGCTGTTCTTTATTATCATAGAGCACTAGATTCTAATACAACTACTGCGTTACTAGTATTTTTAATGGTAACCAAGTGTATAAGTCAAAAAATTTTAAAACCAAAAGAATTTAATCTTTCCCACACTTAAGATCTTGTAATGCCCTCATTTGCAAGAAATCAGTAACAATTTAAATTATTGAGGGTGATTAGCGTAGAAAAATGATTAAATTTTATCAAAGTTTCCAAACATATTATTGTTTATGTTGAATGATAAATGGTGTACATCATTTGTTCATTCCTGCAGTTATTATTTCACAGTTATTTTGCATCTTGTCGTCAAAATTAATAGCTTTTGCTGAACTTAATGCCAGCCTTTGAAAATGCGCTGTTTTACCCTGTTGTGTACATGAGATAAAATACATACAATACAAATATACACATGCATGGGTAATGGGACTTAATATCCCACTTTCAAATTACGAAAATGAAATATTAGTACAAAATAATAGAAATATTAAACATTACATTAAAGTATCAAAATGTTAAATGTTTAGCATAAATAAAAATAATAAAAGAGAAGACATCACCAATGGAACACTATTGATTTGGATAGGGGTTTCAGTTCATATCATCGTTTGGGTTCCATGGTTGGTGATATGTGTTCTGGTAGGCTTGATTGGGGTCGTACAGGTCAAAGGGTGGTTGCATGTCGGGCTGATGCGATGGATAGTAAGCAGGTCGAGTCGGGATGTAGTTATTTGGTACCTGATATGATAGCTGGCTCATGATTTGGTGCTGATGAACTTGTCAGCTATCGTGTTGGCGTCGCCTGGAACTCTCATACTCATTCGCGGCTTGCCACTGCTCATACCGACGATGCCTATCCTCATTAGTCATTTTTACCTCATCTATACGCTGGAAAACGTCAGTAGCACTATCCCTAATGACATTCCTAATGTCATCCGCTTCCTCCATTTCATTATCCGAACCCCTCTCTACCTGTGGATGGCGGCCCTGATATTGTACTGCCTGATTGCGTCTCCTAGTCAATACCTTTGCACCTTGATAGACTTGCAAACCTAAAGTCTCGTCCTGTTCTCTACATACCATCATCGAACCCCCTTGATCCCTATCTACACCTAAATACTCTCCAATGAGAGTAACAAAAATACCTCCTCCTATTATTCTACCTTCCTGTATACCTTCCACCATTTTGGACAGATAAAAACCAACACAGTAGGGGATATTAACAAAGCGTCTAGTGTTTCGAATGCACTTAAGGTAAAATAAATCGTGTAAGGTCATTTTCTCCTTGTTGTTACCTCTTTGTGTAATCGAGTTTGCTAAGAATCTATGTATTATACGAAGCTCGGCTTTATTAATATCTAAATAGGAGTGTCTTCCTCCCCGCGTAAACACATTAAAATTTGACATACGCCTCCAGATGGCGTTAGCGTCAAAATTTCTATCTACCCACTCACCATGATAAATCAAATTTGTACAATCAGGTGATAGTAATTCAGCGGGAGTGTAAATCTGTAAAGCCCTGGCCATGTCCAGCATTGACATCCTGTACATCCTACGGCCAAGTAAAAATCTAAGTAAACTCTTATCGTCTAACCTATCTACATCTTTATTAAAAGCTATAGTACTCATTAGCTCAACACACCACTCCTTATATACAGGTCTACGAGTGGTAAATAAACGTTCTCAATCAGTAAAAGAGGAGCTGCCATACCTTTGGATTAGATGCTTCCTAACTGGCTTAGCTAGGTTGACCCTTTCCAAAGGCTCCCAATCTATTACTCTTGGTACTTCTACATTTTTGGTCCAAAGCTTAAATTTGTTACTTTGGTACATCGGGTAATCTCTCCAACTTCTATCAATCATTAAATTGGGATGCAACTGTTCTTCATGATTAGTTGGGTGTTCTATTATATGGTGAACAGGAAATACAACGTAGGCAATAAAAAATTGTGGGTCTGGTTCATAGTATGGTACGTGTTGATCATAATGTTGTTGTTGTTGTTCCTGTTGTTGCTCCAGTTCGTGATATTGCATCTCTGGCTGTGGTTCCGGAGCTGGTTGCCTAGATGATGATGATGCACCATCAATATCGGTATTTCTCTACGGAACACATTAAACACAAAATTTGTGCATCCAAATATGCATTAGTGTTAGCAAAATAACAAATTAAAACAATTACAATAACATGTTTAATCACTCATTTTCATATTTTTATCAATTCTATACTTTTTCAAATAAGCATATATGAAAATGTATACAAAGTTCATAAGCATTCAACTCAGATAACATGTTAAAATAATCATTACTAGCAATTAAACAAGTTTCAAATGTCATTTATATCAAATTAATCAAGTTCATGAATTTTAGACTTAAAAAGTCCACTTTAATTCTCAAAAATCATGTTTAGGATCAATGTTTGGATCATTTAGCTACCTAAACATGTTATTCTACTTAATTTAGCAATAATTCATGACAAAAATCGGCCATAACCTGTTTATATCAAAAAGTCCCAAATTGCTCAAGAACACAAACCCTAGATTTCTAAAAATTTTGAAGTTTTTGGCTTCAAATCATGTTAAATAGCATCAATCTAACAATTTAACTCTAATTACACTAGAAATTAACAAAATCAAATTCTTGCAATTAATTAAAATTATCACAAAAAGTAGGAAATTTATGAGTTTAGGGGTGAAATTTTTACCTTCCTGCTTCCCCATCTGAGAAAAGACATGTTTATAGCGGATTGTAGGACGAAATTTGGTTGATTTTGGTGAAAAATTGGTGAAATTTGAGGGTGTTTGGGAGAGTTTTCGTATGTATGTGTGTGTGTTTATGAAGAAGATGAACAACTCGACTGCCTTTTGATTCTGACCAGTTTTTAATGGTCATGCGACCGCATGGCTTTCCAGCACAAACCCCATGCGATTGCATTGGGTCTAATGTTTTTTTTTTTTTTTTTTTTTTTTAATAAAACCTTTGACTAATAAAACAAAAATTAATTAAAATTTTGTTTCTTTTAAGAATGAGGGCGTTTCGGTACGTCGACCTAGTTCGTCTCTCGACAAAATTTTAAAATTTATCATTTTAAAGCGTTGTTTTAAAAGCAAAGATTTTTGGATTTTTTTAATGTTTTTTGCATACTTTAATTTAATAAGATTAAAAATAATGATAACAAAATTTCTCGTCCCGCCCTCGGGTAAAGCAATTTCGGTTCAACGACCTAGTCTTCAACTCACGATGAATTTTTAAATATCAAATTTTTAACTTAATGAAATAAAGTAAATTTTTGTTTTTTAATTCACACCAAACTTAAATTTAAAATGCATAAAATTAAAAATTCATATTAATATTATTAATATTTTTATACATTAATTTTACAAACTTATATTGAAAATATTAAAAATATTTAAAAACTTAAATATATTGATTTTAAAAATTTACAATAATAATTTATTATTAATTTAAAAATAAGGTAAAATTTAAAAAAATAAATTTTTTTGGTCTTTTATCCCACTTTAATCAATCAAATATTATCAAAAATATACACTCCTCTTTTGGGTAAAGTAATTTCGGCTATTTTACCTAGTTTTACTCCTGACGAATTTTTGAAATATTTTGGATTGATTGATTAAAGATATTTATACCTTAAGAATAAACGGTAAACTTCGCAGTGATGTAATAAATTTTTGTATGATCTCGATAATTTCGGTTTCGCATACCTAATTTTATTGAATATCCATTTAATACTTTATAGCGAACAATTCAGCGTTTAATATCAAAAGGTTAAAAGCAATAAAATAAAAAAAATAAAACTGTACATACTTACCTGCGAGATAGAATTCTCAGAGACCTGTTTTAGCCGACTCATAGGAGAGTCGTGTGATTTGGTTTTCCATAGCTACATAAGCGTAACCTCGATTCTTCAATAACTTTTCTTCTAAACATATGAACGGTCCTTCTCTGCATAGAGTAACAATTTCGGTATTTGAATATGTTTGATTGTTCGAACATTTACCTTCGTGTGACCATTTTCCGCATTTATGACATCTTTCAAGGTGTCGTGCTCTTCTTTTTGTTGCGGATTTTGATTTTTCTTTACCAAAATGTATCTTATGATGATCTTTCCTGAGTTCATTCCTTACTTCGTCCATTTTTCCTCTTATTAATGATACCAGTTCACTCGGAAAGATGTTATTATTACGTTTAGTAATCAAAGAATGTAGTAGTGGAACCACGGTTCAGATCAAAGGAATTCTTCATCTCGTAAAACCTAAAAGAAATAAAAATTCAGAATGGAGGGAGAAGATTAGTTCTTTAGGGTCTGCTAGGGAAAGACCATTCGGATTCCATACTCGAGAACTACACGAAAACAGAAAATCTAACTCCAACAAAAATATATATTATCCTTAAAAATACTTGATTCTCCCCACACTTAGTTAGCCGTGGTGTCGAAATTGTGATTAACTTTATCTTCAACTTCCATTGGATTATCTATGTAATGTTTAACTCTGTGACCATTAACTTTAAATTCAACCCCATTTGAATTTATTAACTCTACTGTTCCGTATGGGAAAACTCTTTTCACTATGAATGGTCCAGACCATCTTGATTTCAATTTTTCAGGAAATAGCTTTAATCGTGAATTGAAAAGAAGAACTCTGTCTCCTTCTTTAAATTCTTTTGAACTTCTGATTCTTTTATCATGCCATTTCTTCGTTCTTTCTTTATAGATTAACGAATTTTCATATGCTTCATGTCTTAACTCTTCTAATTCATTTAATTGACTTAATCGTAGACGTCCGGCTTCATGCAAATCAAGATTACATGTCTTCAAAGCCCAAAATGCTTTGTGCTCAATTTCTACTGGAAGGTGACATGCTTTTCCGTAAACGAGTCTAAAAGGTGTGGTTCCAATTGGAGTTTTGTAGGCTGTTCTAAAAGCCCAGAGTGCATCCTCCAATTTCATGGACCATTCATTCGGATTCGATCCTACGGTTTTCTCTAGAATATATTTTAATGCTCGGTTGGTATTTTCAACTTGTCCACTTGTTTGTGGATGATAAGCGGTGGAGATTTTATGAGTTACTCCATATCTTTTGAGAACTTTCTCAAGTTGATTATTACAAAAATGAGTACCCCGATCACTTATTAAAGCTTTCGGTGTTCCAAACCTAGCAAAAAGACGTTTTAAAAAATTGACTACAACTCGTGTATCGTTAGTTAGGAGAGCTTATGCTTCCGCCCATTTAGATACATAATCAATGGCAACGAGAATGTAGAGATTATTATGAGATTTTGGAAATGGACCCATAAAGTCAATACCTCAAACGTCAAATACTTCACATACTTGAATGACATTTTGTGGCATTTCATCACGTTGACTTATTTTTCCGGCCCTTTGACAAGCATCACAGGATTTACAGAGAAGGTGTGCGTCTTTGAAAATTGTAGGCCAATAGAATCCAGCGTCGTAAACTTTTCTTGTTGTAAGTTGAGGCCCATAATATCCTCCTGTTGGTCCTGTGTGACAATGGTTTAAGATTTGACTAGCTTCATCTCCAAATACGCATCGGCGTATTATTCCATCGGGACAACTTTTAAAAAAATGTGGATCTTCCCAAAAATAGTGTTTTATATCACTAAAGAATTTTTTTTGTTTTTGGTACGACAACCCTTTTTCAAGGAATCCACATACTAAGTAGTTTGTATAGTCTGCAAACCATGAAATTTCATTATAATCGATCTTCAAAAGATATTCATCAGGAAAGTTATCTTGTATGGCCGATTCATTTAGAACTTCTAATTCGGGATTTTCAAGACGAGAAAGATGATCAGCGGCGAGATTTTCTGCTCCCTTTTTGTCTCGGATTTCAATATCGAACTCTTGTAAGAGTAAGATCCAACGGATTAATCGTGGTTTGGCATCTTGTTTTGAAAATAGATATTTAAGAGCAGAATGGTCGGTATAGATCACCGTTTTAGCTAGAACGAGATATGAACGAAATTTGTCAAAAGCAAAGACAATAGCAAGGAGTTCTTTTTCAGTACTTGTGTAATTCATTTGTGCTCCTTGTAACATCTTACTAGCGTAATAAATAGGTTTAAATCGTTTTTCAATCCTTTGTCCTAAAACGGCTCCCATTGCAAAATCACTTGCATCGCACATGAGTTCAAATGGTAGATTCCAATTTGGAGTTATCATGATCGGCGCATTAGTGAGTTTTTCTTTAAGAATATTAAAAGATTTGATGCATTCATCCAAAAAGATGAATGGAGCATCCTTTTCTAGGAGTTTATTCATAGGAGTGGCAATTTTAGAAAAATATTTTATGAAACGTCGGTAAAAACCGGCATGCCCTAGAAAACTCCTAACTCCTCTAACATTTGTGGGATGTGGAAGTTTAGCAATTACATCTACTTTAGCTCTATCCACTTCAATTCCTTCCTTTGAAATTTTATGACCAAGAACGATGCCTTCTCTAACCATGAAATGGCATTTCTCCCAATTAAGAACTAGATTTGATTGTTCGCATCTAATAAGCATTCGTTCAAGATTAACTAGACATATTTCAAAAGTATCACCGAAGACTGAAAAGTCATCCATGAAAACTTCCATGCATTCTTCTATCATGTCGTGAAAAATTGCCATCATGCACCTTTGAAAGGTTGCAGGGGCGTTGCAAAGTCCAAATGGCATGCGTTTGTAAGCAAAAGTACCATAAGGGCACGTGAACGTGGTTTTCTCTTGATCCTCGGGTGCTATTGGAATTTGAAAGTATCCGGAGAAACCGTCAAGAAAACAATAGTAAATGTTTCCGGCTAACCTTTCCAATATTTGATCAATGAAAGGTAAGGGAAAGTGATCTTTTCTGGTGGCGTCATTTAATTTTCTATAATCAATACAAACTCACCATCCCATTACAGTACTAGTAGGAATAAGCCCATTTTTTTCAATTGTGATGACAGTCATGCCACCTTTCTTAGGTACGCATTGAACTGGGCTTACCCATGGACTATCAGAGATTGGATAAATTAAACCTGCATCGAGCAGTTTAATAATTTATTTCTTAACAACATCTTGCATATTAAGATTTAGTCTTCATTGGCGTTGCACATACGTTTTATGACCTTCTTCCATAAGGATTTTATGTGTGCAATACGAAGGAATTACGCCTTTAATGTCATGAATCTTCCATGCAATAGCTGGTTTATGAGCTTTTAGCACAGAAATGAGTTGAGATTTTTCATTTTCAGTAAGAGAAGACGATATTATTACAGGTGATTCAGATTCACCTTGTAAATAAGTGTATTCCAAATGGTTTGGAAGTGGCTTTAACTCTAATGTCGGTGGTTCTTCTATCGATGATATGTATCGATATCTGTCTTCCTCTTTTAGCATTTGAAGTTCTTCTATTGTTGGTTCGTATCCATTAGCCATAAGTGCGGCTAACATTTCCGCTTCATCAATCAGTTCAGTTCCTTCTCCTAAAGAACATTCTCCTGTTCCTTGTAATTCTGGAAATTCTTGTTACAATTCTGCATGTGAATCTATAGTTTGAATATAATAATATGTATCATCTGCAGATTGCGGTTGTTGCATGGCTCTATCAACAGAAAAGGTAACACTCTCGTCCTCTATACTTAGGGTCAATTTCTTACCGAACACGTCTATTATTGCTTTTGCCGTGTTTAAGAATGGTCTTCCTAATATGAGATGAACTCGAGAATCTTCTTCCATGTCCAGAATAACAAAATCTACTGGAAATACTAAAGTACCAACTTTAACTAGCATGTTTTCCATTATCCCTCTAGGATATTTTAATGATCGATCGGCTAGTTGTATGCTTATTCGTGTTGGTTTCAATTCTCCGAGGTCTAGTTTAGCATATAATGAATATGACATTAAATTTATACTAGCACCTAAGTCTGCCAATGCTTCTATTGAACTAAGACTACCCAGAAAACATGGAATTGTGAAACTTCCTGGATCTAATACTTTCTCTGGTATCTTATTCAACAGCACTGCAGAACAATTAGCATTCATAGTAACAACCGAGAGTTCTTCAATTTTCTTTCTATTTGTGATTAGATCTTTCAAGAATTTAGCATATCTTGGCATTCCTGAAATCACATCAATGAAAGGAAGATTTACATTTATTTGTTTAAACACATCCAAGAATTTGGATTGCTCGGCTTCAAGTCTTTCTTTTCTCATTCTACTCGGGTAAGGAAGCGGTGGTTGGTATGGTTTAACATAAGGTTTAGCCTTAACTGTGTTATATTCATTAACGTTTTCAACTACCGGTTCTGTTTTCTTCTCTTGATCAGATTGTGTTTCTTGTAGAGTAGGAATAGAGTCATCAGAAATTACAAGTATTTCAGATGGTTTAAGTGTAATACCACTTCTTGTGATAATGGCTTTAGCTGTTTCATTCCGTGGGTTAGCATTTGTATCGCTAGGTAAAATTCCCGGTTCTCTTTCACCTATCAACCTTGCTAGGTTGCTCACTTCTTGTTCCAGATTTTGAATTGAAGCTTGTTGATTTCTAAATGCTTGAGCATTTTGTTCATTAGTTTGTTTCTGAGATGTGAAAAATTGCTTTGAGATTCAACTAGCTTCAACATCATATCTTCTAATTTGGCTTTTTATCATCGGTTTGTGGTGGTTTATTTGAAAAAATAGGTCTTTGCTGGTTGTAAGTATTATTGGATACTTGTTGATTGCTAGGACGTTGTTGGTTGTTGTATGGAACATTTTGGTTATAATTCTGATTTTGATTGTAGTTTGGTCTTGGCGGTTGATAATTATTCTGATAATTATTTCCAGGCCTTTGGTTCATGTATGAAACATTCTCTCTTTGTTCCATTGTTTGTTCAATACTAAGACAATCTTTTGTCAAATGTGGTCCTCCACACTGCTCACAAATAATTCGTATTGCATGAATATCCTTAGTCATCTTTTCCATTCGTCTCTCGAAAGCATCTATCTTTGCGGAAATGGAATTAAAGTCATGGCTAGAATCGGCTCTTGCTGCTTTAGATGATCTAACGATATCTTTTTCTTGGTGCCACTCATGTGAGTGGGAAGCAGTGTTATCAATAATTTTGTAAGCTTCAGTTGCAGTTTTCTTCATAATGGAACCTCCAGCTGCTATGTCGATGTCTTTTCGTGTAGTAATATTGCATCCTTGATAGAATATTTGTACTATTTGATAAGTGTCTGAACCATGTTGCGGACATCCTCTCAACAACTTTCCAAATCTTGTCCACGCCTCATATAGAGTTTCATTTGGCTTTTGCGTGAACGTAACTATTTTTCCTTGAAGTCTCACGGCTTTAGATGCCGGAAAGAATTGTTTAAGAAATTTTTCAACTAAGACATCCCATGTATCAATCGCCCCATCAGGTAACGATTCTAACCAATCTTTGGCTTCTCCCTTTAAAGTTCAGGGAAATAACATGAGATAGATCTGTTCATCCTCAACTTCTCTGATTTTGAATAGTGTACAGATCCTATTAAAGGTACGAAGATGTTCATTTGGATCTTCCTTCGGCGCACCACTAAATTGGCATTGATTAGTTACCATGTGTAGTATTTATCCTTTAATTTCATAATCTGGTGCATTAATGTCTGGTTGAGTAATTGCGTGACCTTAGCCAATGCGTTTAGCTCTCATTCGGTCTTCCATACTTAGAGGTTCCAGATTTTCCATGATTGAGTTTGTTGAATCTGAATCACTAGAGAATTCTGATTTAATGGTTTCTTCCTCGACAATCTCTGGATGAGTGATTTGAGGTTCAGGAGGAATGATTAGTGGTTCAGGATCTCTGAATTGTCCCTGAATATCCTCCAGGTTCTCAATTGTGACGTTGGGTTCAAAAAAATGAATTATCGGAAATTTGAATTGGAGTACTTGGTCGACTAGATGACGATTCTAAAGAAAAATCAACGGCGACAATATTGGGTAGATGTCTTGATCGAGTTACAGGTGGCGAACGTATGAAAGGTGGTGAACGTTTTGCTTGGTGCATTCACAGAATATCCTATTAGTTATAAAGATAAAAATTATATAAGTTATCAAATTAATAGACTTTTCTGATTTTGCCCACGTTTCTGAAATGACCCGTCCTAATCCATCTGGACAAAGTCACCAACATCTGGTTCCATTGCGATGATCGATTCCAAATAATGTCTTTAAAATGATCAAATGCATAGCGGAAGGTTTCTTTCATACTTGAGAATAAACATGCTTTCAAGTGTCAACCAAACAGTTGGTGAGTTCATAGGTTTATCAAAAATAATACTTTCAGTAACAGTAATGGACCACAAAATTTTAGTTTCCATAAATATCCTTACACCGTTGTGTAATAAAAACATTCTACAACCATGGGCACCCGGTAACAAGCCTTACCAATAATAATGATGAATACCCCTGATGTATAATAATATCTGCACCGAATCAAGTGCGTTTCGTTAATCTCGAAGTACTAAACACCCGTTAAATGCTAGCGCGACTAGCCCGGATGGGGTTGTCAAACCCGATAGATCTATCAATAGGATTTGCACCTACCAGTTCATAAACCAATAGATTAATGTTACCAAGCTAGGGGAATATTTGTGAATCTAACCCACGTAGAATTAAGTTTAGTACTTGTGTCCATTTCGTAAAACAGTTATAAAATATTGCATGTATTCTCAGCCCAAAAATATATATAAAAAGGGAGTAATGAAACTCACCTAATGTATTTTGTAGTAAAAATACATATGACTATATTGAACAAATGCAGGGTTGGCCTCGGATTCATGAACCTATATCAATTGTATATATTAAAACATGTAATCGTAGTCGAATATTTTATATGATATTATTATTAATAATATATTTGTTTATATTATATATCATATAGTTAAATTTAATATATTTAGTTCATATATTTTATATAGTTTATACTTATAATATTAAATATTAATATTGTTTAATTAATAACATTTTATTGATAAAATATTATAATAAGTAATATTAGGGTAATTGTAATATGTTTATATATAAAGGTTTTGTTTGTAATAATAACAATTATAATAACAATGTTAATAATAATAATAATCATGATATTTATTTTCATATTAATATTTATATTTGTAATAATTTTAGTGATAATGATATTGATAATACTAATAACAATATTAACGATAGTAAAAACGTTACTTCCAATGATGAAACTGGTTCTTAACAGAAATGACCGAGTTTAAAAACAAATATTGTTACTTTTAGTAGTAATGGTAATAATAGTAATACTCATAATACTTGTAACTATGATATTTTTAATAATAATTACTATAATTACTATAATACTAATAATAACAATAATCATAATGTTAATACTAAAATATTAATAATGATAATAATAATAATAATCCTACTCATAATAATAATAATAATACATATATTAATAATAATAATAATAATAATAATAATAATAATACCAATAACTATAATACTTGTAATAATTTTAATAAATGAATAATAATAACAACAACAATAATAATAATAATAATAATAATAATAATAATAATAATAATAATAATAATAATAATAATAATAATAATAATAAAATTAGAATTACTACCTTAAGCAATGAGGTTTAAAAAAAAAGGATTGCTCTAGTCAGATTCGAACCCAGGACCACCAGATTACACAACAACACCCTGAACCATATAGCTGCTTCTACTTTCCTGACTTACAACCCATCTTATATCTATATATCCTGTATCCATCTGTTTTAATTTGTTCTTCTTCTCCTTTCCATACCAAGGTCGACCAGAGATATTAATTGGCAATAAAATTAGTCAGTTGTTGAGTTTTAGAACGTATAAACGAAACAGAATGATTTGTGGTGATGGCGATTGAAAAAAAAATAAAATAAAAGTTGTAGCAGCAACATTCGTGAACCCGTATGAACTCAAATGGTGATTTTAGGATTTTGACACTTTTAGATCGTAATCACAACATGAAAGAGCTCATAAATCATTCATAGAAACTTTTTAAATTCTCAATTGATTCAACAACAATAAACAGAATTTAAATTTTAAGATATTCAGAAAGTTTGACTTTTTGAATTTTATTTTTGACTTCAAAATTTGAAATTAAAAGAGAGAATTGATTAATGAAATCTTACAGGTAGTTTACTCAGATCAATCCCAGCAGAACTGTATTAATGGATTTTGAAATGTTATTTGAATTCAAGCTTTTGATCAAATGGACCAAGAACAGAGGTCGTGTTCATGTTTTTCATTATTTTCAGTTTTAATTTCGATCTGTAATTGAAGATACCCTTATATATAACAAGTATTCAAATAATTGATATTAGTACAGATGATTGGATCGATCTTTGTTTGTAGTAAGGATTCTCGACATGAAGAATATCTCAGAGAAGAAAAAAAAATATAAGTGATAAAGACATGAACTGTATTTGGAATTTTGTTTAAGAGATAATTCGATTGGGGACCTAAATTGAGACAGAAACCAATTACTTATACTCTGTAAACAATTGGTAAGAGAATACAATTCTTCCTTGTATTTATAAATGTATATAATGTGTTTATATATATTAATATTAATATATATATATATATATATATATATATATATATATATATATATTCGTATACATATGAATCTGTACATACTTGTATAATATTTGTTTATCTGTATATCTGCATCTAATTGAATCTGTATTTAACATATTAAGAAACATAATAATATACACGTTGATATTTAACATTAATATTAATATTAATAATAATAATAACTAATTTAGTAATAATAATAATAATAATAATAGAGATAATAATAATAAATTGTACTTTGATGAAAATAACAATACCTACAATATCTCTTAATAATTTCAGTAATAATAGTAATGATATTAATAATATTAATAATAATACTAAAAGTAAGTATAACAACTATATTGTAACTTGCATTTAAATTTAATATATTAATATTACCTATTATTACTTATGTATATTTTAATAATTTTTATATACATATATATAATATTTATACTTTTTATATATATATTCTAATATACATATCATAATAATTATTTATAGAAATGATATATATTTATATACATAATTTCATTTTAAACTGCACCTAATTATTTTGTAACTTATTTTACATATTTAATTCTAATGTTTAAATTATATTTTATAATTTCAATTTATTATATATTCTTACATTTATATATAAATATATTTATTTACAAACAATTATTCGTGAACCGTCGAGAATATTCAAAGGGTAATTGATTACATGAATATAGTTTCAAAATTTTTGAGACTTAACATTACAGAATTTGTTTATCGTATCGGAATCATATAAAGATTAAGTTTACATTTGGTCGAAAATTTTCGGGTCGTCACAGTACCTACCCGTTAAAGAAATTTCGTCCCGAAATTTGAGTGGAGTCGTCATAGCTAACAATAAGAATCTTTTCATGACGAATTTTAGTTGATAAATAGGATTTTATCAATATTGAGTAATATAGATAAAATAATTCGATCATTCGAAGCGTACGAGTGAAGCTATGACACGAGAATGAAATGAGTAAAGTAAAGATTCATTTTAACTTTTGATGTAGTCAGAATTGAATTTAGAAAATAAGGTGTGTCTTGACTTTTGACGTCGCCTTGGTTGAATTCCGGAATTCAAGGGATTTAGAGATAATCTTCAAAATCTATAAAAGATTTGATTCTTCGGTAATTAAGGAAATTAAGATCTCTATAATTAAATACGGTGATCTGCTTCGATTACTCTGTCTGATATTTCCATTATAGATTAAACTTTTCCGTTCCATTATTCTCACCATTCCTATACTTTATTCCTTAGTTCATACATCCAAAAGATTGTGAAAATGCTTAATCCAATTCTAATCCTTGATATTTTCCTAATTATCACTTCTGTCATCCTTCTTTTCAATCTTCCACCAGAACAATCTGTTTACTTCTACTATTACCTTGGGGTGATACTATTCTTATTTATACCGTGTCTTTATATTGCTATTCGTATTAATATCCATGGTTTGTAATTTATTTGTTGTTATCGGGCTTTATATTTTTTTCTTATATTTTGGAGCCCCTACTTTCGTCTTCTATAATATTGTCATTCACAGTTAATGTTCTCTCTTATTTGCTACGATTTATACCCCCTTCTATTTCGGAGCTCCGTGCTTTTGTTTTCTTTTCGCAAATAATGGTCCAGAATCCGTAGGTGTGAAATTTCGAATGAACTTAATGTTCTAAACAAGAAAGAATGAAATCACACGATTTGATTTGTCAAGTTACCAGAATCACTGAGAATAGAACTATCAATAATATACTTTCTTGATATGTTCAGAAGTTAAGCAGAATGAAAGAGTTATGTAACATGGCACATGATGACGTTATGATCTGTGAATCATCACGTCCCATTAGAAACTCAGCATGACTTACTGTAATATAATCACGTTGATCAAGTGTCATTATATTATACTAACTCATGCATCAGTTCCCAGCATTACTTCAATAATATTCATATTTTAAGCTCGAAAGTTTACAGAATATAGAAACTAACAGTTTCTATATGATGTAACACTGATAGCACGAAGCGATTAATGATTTCAGATAAGAATAGATATAAAAATATCTTCAGAAATATGGAGGATATTTATAATGAAAGATACGATGATATCTTGGAATTTCTAATATCGAAGGATGGTGAAGAAAATTTGTCCGCAAGAGTTTGGAGTCAGAAGCAAGGTATTCACTAAAGATTTCATCAGAAACAGAATCACCAGGATTCTTAATGTACAAGTTTAGTCCTTGTGATTTGTTCAGAGACTCCTTCGTAGTTTGCTCAATCAGTTTTTCAATTTCAAACTTTTTCTGAGCTTTGCCAACATACAATTCTTTATCATCAACTTTTGGCTGTTGAGGTCGTTTACGGTTGTCTACGGTTTTTGCTGCTTCATTCATCTTTTTTCAACATTCAGAGTATTGATTTGTAGACTGAGTGCTTTTCAGAATTTCAGAATGAAAGATCATAATTCTAAAAGATAAATTGTTATACATATAACTGTTGATGTAGATATGCTGTGAGTTTTCAAAGTACTGATTGCTGAATCCTGGTAATTGGTATGGCAGTTCTCGTTACCAAATGCGGATGAGTATATGATAAGGTTTTAATGAACAAATGAAATGGTTCTTCGAAGAGACTTAAGCCAATGAGTAATGAAGTTGCTGGTAAGTTTCTGCTAATGTGGTGAGATATAAACGGTTTCTTGGTAACAATGACGAAAGGTAGGCTTATATATCAAAGTTATAATAAGTTTAATCTGAATGAAAGTCAAAGTTGATTTGTTGGAGCTGTGACAAAATTTGCTAATTTGGAAAGGAATTGTAAAGTTATTTTCGATAATAACAACGTCAAAGAAGCTAGCACAGATAGGTGTTAAACGTTTACTCAGGTTCCGAGAGTTTTCAAGTGCATAACTATATGCATCAATCTTTTCTACCGTAGATGAAGTGCGGTTGATTCATCCTTTCGATTAAGGTGTTTTCAAGAATCGTGAAAGGTTTGAACGCAGATTGTAATTGTCAAGATACAAATGAGGTTTAAGATGAAATCAAGTGGCAAACTAGAAGAATTGTTTAGTTTCATATGTTATAATCAATATTTTAATTCATTTTAATTGTCCAATGTTATTAGTCCACAGTCGATAGTCCAAAATTAACAGTCCAATAATTCATATATAGTTTAATATATAATATTCAAATTAATTAATACGTATCGTGACCCGTGTACATGTCTCAGACTCGATCACAACTCAAACTATATATATTATTGTAGAATCAACCTCAACCCTGTATAGCTAACTCCAGCATTACTGCATATAGAGTGTCTATGGTTATTCCAAATAATATATATTGATGCGTCGATATGATATGTCAAAACCTTGTATACGTGTCCCGATATTTAAAGTGCGTAAAATAAATAACAAAAATTAAATGACGATAAATAAAATTGCGAGAATTAAAATTGCGATAAATAAAATGCGATAATTAAATTGCGATAAATAAAAGGTAATACGGAATTAACAGTTAGCTAGGAACAGTTAGCGTGGATTCTTAACAAAATTTCTCATAGTTAATTTGTTTGTTTCTAACAAATTTTATTTTTGTCCAATGTTTTCTTCATTATGCCACTTGTGAAATCTTGACTTGAATTATGATTGGTTAAAATTTCAAATATGAAATTGAATTTGAATAAAAATGGTTATTCTGCGGTGGTCGGATACGTATATCTGCGGAGTTGAATAGGATAGATAACGGCTAATGAATCGGAATTGAAGAATGTATAGTGTAACATGTTAATGTGAGATCTAAATATTTCTAGGGTATTACTTACCCGTTAAAATATTCTCATCATTAATAGTTTGTACAAAAGAATTTTTAATTACAATCTTTATGAAAATATACTTACATATATATTTTCCTCAGATGTAATCATGGATTTAATGAGTTAATATGATATTAACTCATCTGATTTACCATTAGAACAAGAATATATAATCTCTAAAACATTAGAGATTACATAATCGCCATGTCGTACGAAGATAAATGATGTAGAACGATACGTAGAACGATGATTATACTCGAGGTACAGAATGAGATGTTGAGACCTGGATTGTTGATGGTACTAGTACTGTTTATTGATGGTACTGTTGGTGCCGGTGATGTTGTTGAAGCTGGTAAGTTTTGCACCATATTCTCCAAATTAATTACTCGAGTGCGAAGCTCGTTGACTTCTTTCATTATTCCGGGATGATCGTCGGGCAGAACGAGTGGATGAATAAGGTTTAGAATTATGGATAGAATATAATCATGTCGAGCTACTCTGGAAATGAGGGTGAAAATGGTGTTTCGGATTGATTCACCGGTAAGTGCTTCGGGTTATTCGTCAAGAGGGCAGTTTGGTTGGTGGAAAAGATCGCCTTCTTCGCGTCTCCATTGATTAAGTCGACTACGAACCCATCTCCAATTCATCCAGAATAAATGATGGCTAATTGGTTGATTCATTCCGGTTATACTGCTTTCGGAGCTCGAGTGGAAATCCATATCGGAATAGCTGTCGGAATAACTATCGGAATAGCTATCGGAATCTGAAGGACTCGAACTGGTTGAGGGATTCATCTCGTATGATTAGATGAAGGATTTTCGATAAGAAATAGATTATAGGATGTAGATTAGTACCCTGCAATACATAATTTACATATGTATATATAATACTAAAATCCCATAAGTTACGGAGGAATCTACGGAAGCTGTCAGGCAAAGTCTACAGTAACAGATACGCTAAGATATGAATTTTGTCTATACACTATTGATGCACTAAATGCAGTAAGACGTGTATAGACTTTAAGGATGATAAGCAAATAATTTTCGACACTAAATGATAAGCAAAACTTTTGACATGCTGACACGGTCGAAGTCCAGACTCACTAATGCATCTAAACAACTATCAGTTAGACACACTAATGCAAGACCTGGTTCGCTAAGACCACCGCTCTGATACCAACTGAAATGACCCGTCCTAATCCATCTGGACAAAGTCACCAACATCTGGTTCCATTGCGATGATCGATTCCAAATAATGTCTTTAAAATGATCAAATGCACAGCGGAAGGTTTCTTTCATACTTGAGAATAAACATGCTTTCAAGTGTCAACCAAACAGTTGGTGAGTTCATAGGTTTATCAAAAATAATACTTTCAGTAACAGTAATGGACCACAAAATTTTAGTTTCCATAAATATCCTTACACCGCTGTGTAATAAAAACATTCTACAACCATGGGCACCCGGTAACAAGCCTTAACAATAATAATGATGAATACCCCTGATGTATAATAATATCTGCACCGAATCAAGTGCGTTTCGTTAATCTCGAAGTACTAAACACCCGTTAAATGCTAGCGCGACTAGCCCGGATGGGGTTGTCAAACCCGATAGATCTATCAATAGGATTTGCACCTACCAGTTCATAAACCAATAGATTAATGTTACCAAGCTAGGGGAATATTTGTGAATCTAACCCACGTAGAATTAAGTTTAGTACTTGTGTCCATTTCGTAAAACAGTTATAAAATATTGCATGTATTCTCAGCCCAAAAATATATATAAAAAGGGAGTAATGAAACTCACCTAATGTATTTTGTAGTAAAAATACATATGACTATATTGAACAAATGCAGGGTTGGCCTCGGATTCACGAACCTATATCAATTGTATATATTAAAACATGTAATCGTAGTCGAATATTTTATATGATATTATTATTAATAATATATTTGTTTATATTATATATCATATAGTTAAATTTAATATATTTAGTTCATATATTTTATATAGTTTATACTTATAATATTAAATATTAATATTGTTTAATTAATAACATTTTATTGATAAAATATTATAATAAGTAATATTAGGGTAATTGTAATATGTTTATATATAAAGGTTTTGTTTGTAATAATAACAATTATAATAACAATGTTAATAATAATAATAATCATGATATTTATTTTCATATTAATATTTATATTTGTAATAATTTTAGTGATAATGATATTGATAATACTAATAACAATATTAACGATAGTAAAAACGTTACTTCCAATGATGAAACTGGTTCTTAACAGAAATGACCGAGTTTAAAAACAAATATTGTTACTTTTAGTAGTAATGGTAATAATAGTAATACTCATAATACTTGTAACTATGATATTTTTAATAATAATTACTATAATTACTATAATACTAATAATAACAATAATCATAATGTTAATACTAAAATATTAATAATGATAATAATAATAATAATCCTACTCATAATAATAATAATAATACATATATTAATAATAATAATAATAATAATAATACCAATAACTATAATACTTGTAATAATTTTAATAAATGAATAATAATAACAACAACAATAATAATAATAATAATAATAATAATAATAATAATAATAATAATAATAATAATAATAATAATAATAATAATAATAATAAAATTAGAATTACTACCTTAAGCAATGAGGTTTAACAAAAAAGGATTGCTCTAGTCAGATTCGAACCCAGGACCACCAGATTACACAACAACACCCTGAACCATATAGCTGCTTCTACTTTCCTGACTTACAACCCATCTTATATCTATATATCCTGTATCCATCTGTTTTAATTTGTTCTTCTTCTCCTTTCCATACCAAGGTCGACCAGAGATATTAATTGGCAATAAAATTAGTCAGTTGTTGAGTTTTAGAACGTATAAACGAAACAGAATGATTTGTGGTGATGGCGATTGAAAAAAAAATAAAATAAAAGTTGTAGCAGCAACATTCGTGAACCCGTATGAACTCAAATGGTGATTTTAGGATTTTGACACTTTTAGATCGTAATCACAACATGAAAGAGCTCATAAATCATTCATAGAAACTTTTTAAATTCTCAATTGATTCAACAACAATAAACAGAATTTAAATTTTAAGATATTCAGAAAGTTTGACTTTTTGAATTTTATTTTTGACTTCAAAATTTGAAATTAAAAGAGAGAATTGATTAATGAAATCTTACAGGTAGTTTACTCAGATCAATCCCAGCAGAACTGTATTAATGGATTTTGAAATGTTATTTGAATTCAAGCTTTTGATCAAATGGACCAAGAACAGAGGTCGTGTTCATGTTTTTCATTATTTTCAGTTTTAATTTCGATCTGTAATTGAAGATACCCTTATATATAACAAGTATTCAAATAATTGATATTAGTACAGATGATTGGATCGATCTTTGTTTGTAGTAAGGATTCTCGACATGAAGAATATCTCAGAGAAGAAAAAAAAATATAAGTGATAAAGACATGAACTGTATTTGGAATTTTGTTTAAGAGATAATTCGATTGGGGACCTAAATTGAGACAGAAACCAATTACTTATACTCTGTAAACAATTGGTAAGAGAATACAATTCTTCCTTGTATTTATAAATGTATATAATGTGTTTATATATATTAATATTAATATATATATATATATATATATATATATATATATATATATATATATATATATATATATATATATATATTCGTATACATATGAATCTGTACATACTTGTATAATATTTGTTTATCTGTATATCTGCATCTAATTGAATCTGTATTTAACATATTAAGAAACATAATAATATACACGTTGATATTTAACATTAATATTAATATTAATAATAATAATAACTAATTTAGTAATAATAATAATAATAATAATAGAGATAATAATAATAAATTGTACTTTGATGAAAATAACAATACCTACAATATCTCTTAATAATTTCAGTAATAATAGTAATGATATTAATAATATTAATAATAATACTAAAAGTAAGTATAACAACTATATTGTAACTTGCATTTAAATTTAATATATTAATATTACCTATTATTACTTATGTATATTTTAATAATTTTTATATACATATATATAATATTTATACTTTTTATATATATATTCTAATATACATATCATAATAATTATTTATAGAAATGATATATATTTATATGCATAATTTCATTTTAAACTGCACCTAATTATTTTGTAACTTATTTTACATATTTAATTCTAATGTTTAAATTATATTTTATAATTTCAATTTATTATATATTCTTACATTTATATATAAATATATTTATTTACAAACAATTATTCGTGAACCGTCGAGAATATTCAAAGGGTAATTGATTACATGAATATAGTTTCAAAATTTTTGAGACTTAACATTACAGACTTTGTTTATCGTATCGGAATCATATAAAGATTAAGTTTACATTTGGTCGAAAATTTTTGGGTCGTCACAGTTTCGAATAGCCGATAGATGCAGTAGGTAGCCAGGACCCTTTAAATCGGAAGCCCACAACTCGCCACTAACAAATCCAACTATTACTACGAACCAGAAAATTTTGGATGTCTATCAATTTAACCACTTAAAATAATTTTTCGTCGAAGTTTAAAGAGATAAAGAAAATTCTATGTCTTAAAAACTAGAGCGTCGAGAAATAAGAAAGAAAAAGAGTGTGTCGAAAAACGTCGAAAAATAAAAGGTTGAAAAAAATAAGCGTCGAAAAATAATAAAATGCAGCGTCGAAAATTAAAAGTCTAAAAACTAAATATTAAAAGTTGCGTCTAAAGGTATTAAAGCTTAAAAGGAATTCTATATCCCAAACGGCAATAACTTAAAAGGCACTAAAATTTTAAAACAGCGTCGCAAAATTCTAAAGCACCTAAATCTTAGTCTAAAGAAAAAGCACTTAAGAGATTTTACGACAAAGCCTAAGAATTTAGAAATAGAAATAACTACGGAAAAATACTAGACTTAAAACTAATTACGAACGATAAATATACAATTACGATTAAACTAATAAAAAGATTACAAAATATAAAAATAAGCTTAAAGTTATAAAAATACAATTTTTATAAAAATATTTTTTTATTTATTTTATAAAAGTATCAATTTTATATTTAATAAAACTAATTAAAAACTTAAAACTTAAACTTAATTAAAAACTAAAACTAATTATTAATTAACTTAACCCTAACTCTAATTAATTAATAATAATTATTATTAAACAAAACCCTAATCTGGTCGGACTAGTTTCAGGTCTGTCACCTCAGCTCATGCGATCGCATGAGTTGAGGGTTATTTTTCCATGCGATCGCATGGTTCGTGGATCCAGGCCAGATGTTGGGCTGCTACAGTGTAGTGGCCCGATTACTTTTTATAGTTTTTTTTCTGTTTAAAAAAAAATATTTATATAAAACTTATAAATAAGAAAAACTTACTTATTAATTTTTTTATAAATTTTCACAATAAATAAAAATATAAACTTTTTAATTTAACTAAAATTAAAAATATAGATATATATTTTTCTTTTTCTTTTTATGTTTTTATATTTTTAAAATTTAAAACGTATTTTTACAAAAATAAATTATACTTAATAAAAATTCGTTTTTTTATATAGCGTTTCGCTTTCGGAATTTAAGAGTTGTCCCCGGAAGCGGCGCCAAAAATACTTGATGTTATGCTAGGTGTATACGAAATAGTTATATTTTTATTGCGAAATACTATTAAATACGATATAATTTTACACAAGTTATTTATTTATTTATTTATAGAGTGGATATACCTAAACTTTGCTACAACACTATAGGCAGTGTACCTAATCGTAGAGTAGTGTAGTTTTTAGTAAGTCCGGTTCATTCCGCAGGGAGCTAGCCAAGTATAACGCTATATTTTTAAACTATATTTGTATAAATATATATATATATATATATATATATATATATATATATATATATATATATATATATATATATATATATATATATATATATATATATATATATATATATATATATATATATATATATATATAAGTAGTATTATTATTATTATAAAAAGGGAGTTTTTACCATTTAATGACCGGTTTGTCGATTTTATGTCTTAAGTCACAATTAAAACCTAATGTAAAATATTAAAAATAAATATAACTTAATTTAAAGCGTAAAGTAAATAACGATAATAAAAGTGCGATAATTTAAAGTGCGATAAATAAAATGACGATAAATAAAATTGCGATAATTAAAAAGTACGACAATTAAAAGTGCGATAAGATATAAAATAAAGGAATTATGCTTATTTAAACTTCCTTAATCATGATGTTTGACGTGTTGATTTTAATTTATTACCATGGGTTAATTGTCCTTTATCCTGGATTATTCAATATGCCCATACGTTTTTTGTCCATAACAGTCCATCAGTCATAAATATAAAGTGCGAGTGTCCTCGTCAAATTATCCTTATATCCGAAGTCAAATATTCCAACTAATTGGGGACTTAGACTGTAATAAGGTTTTAATACATTGTTAATGATTACACCAGGTTATCGACTGCGTGCAATCCAAGGTTTTAATATTTTATTATCAATTACACCAAGTGTTCTTGTATGTAATCCACCCCTGTTTTAATGAGTCCATTGACTATTAATCCATTCCCGTGTCCGGTTAAATGAACGATTATTAGTATTTATAAATATCCCGCCCATCGTGTCCGATCGAGTGTATATGGTTATTTATAGATACGTCAAATTGTAAATCTCTATATTAAATTAACGAACTATCATTCAGTTAAACAAATATACAGCCCATTAATAGTCCATAGTCTAATTTTCACTAGTGTCGGTCTTTTGTCCAAACCTCAATTATGGTACAAAGCCCAATTATCCCGTCTTTAATATTTAGCCCAACATCATGATTACTTCGGCTTAAATAAGCATAATAATAACTTAGCTATGAGACATTAATTTAAAAAGGTTGAACATAACTTACAATGAGTATTAATAGCGTAGCGTTACACGGACAGAATTTCGACTTACAAACTTAAAACATTCGCCACTATAACCTTATTATTATTAACTTTAAATTAAAATTATAATTAATATATATATATATATATATATATATATATATATATATATATATATATATATATATATATATATATTGAGAGATAGAGAGTAGATAGAAAAAGATGTAAAAATTCGTCGACCAAACGTTGCAATTTATAGGACCTGACCTGCTACAGTATGCCATGTGATCGCATGGTATTTGTGCTTCCAGGCCATGCGATCGCATGGCCACCTTTTCCTGGTCACAAAGCACCAAAAACGTGGGCTGCTGCGTATTAATTAATATTTATACAATAATATATATAATTATATATATTATATTATATTCATGTGCATCGTTGACTTGTAATTTTAGCTCCGTTGCGTCACGCGTTGATAGTTGGTTCATGTCCCGGTTCCGGATTTTCGAACGTCCTTTCGTACGATTTAATATCCTGTACTTTACGTTTTGCGACTTGTACTTTTGTAATTTTGAGACATTTCTCATCAATAAATTGAACCACTTGGATTGTACTTTGTATATTTTAGCGTTTTGGTCATTTGCGTCTTCAATTCGTCGAATCTGTCTTTTGTCTTCACCTTTTAATATTTAAACGAATATCACTTGTAAATAGAACAATTGCAACTAAAAGCTTGTCTTTTTTGAGGGATAATGCTATGAAATATATGTTCGTTTTTAGCATTATCAATATTATATATTGAATGTTACATATAATAATAATTATTATTAAGATTCATATATATACATATATAGATTAATATCATATTTTTATTTCTATTTTTATTTTAATAATACTTATTTATTCTGTAAATTATTTTACATTTTTAATTCTAATGATTCAATTACATTTTATTACTTCCAGTACATACATATATATATATATATATATATATATATATTTGCAAACAATTGTTCGTGAATCGTCGAGCACAGTCAAAGGATAATTGAATATATGAAAACAGTTCAAAAATTTTGAGATTCAGTTTAACAGACTTTGGTCGGAAATCTCCGGGTCGTCACAGTACCTACCCGTTAAAGAAATTTCGTCCCGAAATTTGAGTGGAGTTGTCATTTTTAACTATAAGCAAGTTTTTATGAAGAATATGAGTTAATAATTAAAGTTTTATCATTATTGGGTAATATAAAGAAAAACAATTCTATTATTTGAAGCGTACGAGTGAAGCTGTCACAAAAAAGTGAAATGAGGACGATAAAGATTCGTCTTGACTTTAAGTAAAGTAATTAAGACGTCTCGTATTCTTAGATTAAATCTTTAAATTTCTGAGTGAACATGACTAATGTTCTAAGAAAGAGATTGTAATAGCACGATCATGATTGGTTAAATTACTAGAATTCAATAGAAAAGATAGAACTATCAGGAAGATATGTTCTCGATATGTTCGGAGATTAGGCAGAATATAAGAGTCGTGTAACATGGCACATGATGACGTTAAGGTCTGTGAATCATCACATTCCATTAGAAACTCCACATGACTTACTATAATATAATCACGTTGATCAAGTGTCATTATATTATACTAACTCATGCTTCAGTTTCCCAACACTAATTCAAAAACATTCATATTTTAAGTTCGAATTTTTCAGAATTTAGAAACTAAAACAGTTTTCTTTCTGATGTAACACTGATATCGCGAAGAGATAAATGATTTCAGATAATAATAGTTATGAAAATATCTTCAGGAATATCGAGGATATTTATAATGAAAAATATGATGATATCTTAGAATTACTAATATCGATGGGTGATGATGAAGATTTTTTCGCAAAGGTTTAAAGTCAGGAGCAAGATATTCATTAATGACTTCAGCAGACACTGAATCATTTGGATTCTTTGAAGGCAGGTTTAGTCTTTGTGATTTGTCCACCACCTCCTTCATGGTTTGCTCAATCCATTTTTCAGTACCAACTTTTCTGAGCTTGCCAACATACTATTCTTTATTATCAAACTTCCGACGGTTTACGGTTATCTACAGTTTCTGCTGCTTCATTCAGCTTTTTCAACATTTAGAGTCATGATTCGTAGGCTGGGTGCTTTTCAGAATTTCAGAATTGAAGATAAAAATTCTAAGAGATATATGTTATATGTATACATATAGCTGTTGATGTAGAAATGCTGCGAGATTTCAAAATATTGATTCCCGATAATTAGTATGGCAATTCTTGTTACAAGATGCGGATGAGTACACGATAGGCTTTCAATGAATATAATGGTTTTTTGGAAAGTCAAAGATCAAATGAAGTTGCTGATAAGTTTAATGCTAATGTGGTGAGATATAAACGGTTCCTTGGTAACGATGACGAAACGCAAAGTTATATATCAAGGTTATAATAATTTTAATTCGAATGAAAATCAAAGTTGATTTGCTGGAGCTGTGACAAAATTGGTTAATTTGAAAAGGAATTGCATAGTTATTTTCGGTAATAACAATGCCAAAGGAGCTATCACAGATACGTGTTAAATATTTACTCAGGTTCCGAGTGTTTTCAGGTGCATAAATATATGCATCAAATCTTTTCTTCCGTAGATGAAGTGCGGTTGGTTCATCCTCTCGATTGAGGTGTTTTCAATAATCATGAAAGGTTTGAACGCAGATTGGAATCGTCAAGATACAAATGAGGTTTAAGATGACGTCAAGTGGAAAACTTGAAGAAATGTTTAGTTTCATATGTTATAATTAACTTTTTAATTCATTTTAATTATCCAATGTTAGAAGTTCACTGTTAGTAGTCCACAGTTAGTAATTCAATAATTCATATGTAGTTTAATGTATAATATTCGAATTAATTAATACGTATCGTGACCCATTGTATAAATGTCTCAGAGTCGATCACAACTCAAAGTATATATATTATTTTAGAATCAACCTCAACCCTGTATAGCTAACTCGACCATTACCGCATATAGAGTGTCTATGATTATTCCAAATAATATATATAGATGCGTCGATATGATATGTCAAAACATTGTATATGCGTCCCGATATTTAAAATGCGTAAATAACTGTATTTAAATGACGATAAATAAAGTGCGTAAAATAAATAACAGAAATTAAATGACGATAAATAAAATTGCGAGAATTAAATTTATGATAAATAAAATGTAATAAGGAATTGACAGTTAGCTAGGAATAGTTAGCTAGGATTTTGTTAGCGTGAATTCTTAACAAAATTTTTCTCATAATAAATTCGTTTGTTTCTAACCAATTTTATTTTTGTCTAAAGTTTTCTTCATTATGCCACTTGTTGGATTCTGATAAGTTAAAATCCAAATATGAAATTGAATGAAAATGGTTATTCTGTGGTGAACGGATTGGTATATCTGTAGATGTAAGCAGGATAGTAAATGACTGTTGAATCAGATTCGAAAAATATACAGTGTAACTTATTAAGGTGAAATCTAAATATTCCTCGAGTATTACCTACCCGTTAAAATATTTTCACCATTAATAGTTTGTACAAAAGAATTTTTAATTACAATCTTTATGAAAACATATATACATATATATTTTCTTCAGATGTAATCATGGATTTAATGAGTTAAATATGATATTAATCTCATTTGCTTTTCAGTTTGAGCTAGAATAAATAATCTCTAAGACTTTAGAGATTACATAATCGCCACAGAATGTTTCTCCAATGATGTGATAGATTAATACTTCATCGGTTGTTGTTTTTGGTACTCCTTGGTATCTATGGTACGTATGACGTTGATGCTCGAGGTACAGATTGTGATGTTGAGGTGTGGGATGCGGATGTTGCTGTTGGTGTTACTGTTGCTGCCGGTGCTACTGCTGGTGCTTGTAACCTTTGTACCATATTCTCCAAAGCCACTACCCGAGCGCGAAGCTCATTGACTTCTTCTATTACACCGGGGTGATTGTCGGTTCGGACGTGTGGGCGAATAAGATCTAGAATTTGAGATAGTATATAATCATGAAGAGATACTCTGAAAATGAGAGATAAAATGGTATTACGAACAGGTTCGTCGGTAAGTGCTTCAGGTTCTTCGCCAAGAGGGGAAAGTGGTTGATGGAAGGGATCACCTTCTTCTTATCTCCAATGACTAAGTATGCTACTAACCCATCCCCAATTCATTCAGAATAGATGATGGCTAATCGGTTGATCCATTCTAGTTATACTGCTTTCGGAGCTCATGTGGAAATCCCTATCGGAATGGTTGTTGGAATCTAAAGAATTTGTACTAGTTGCGAGTTCCATCTTGTACAGTTAGATAAGGGTTTTCGATATTAAATGATTTCCGGATATCGGATGATATTTTAATTACATAGAATACCTATGTATAGTACAGAAGATCCCGTAAATTACGGAGGGAATTAAGGAATATGTCAGGAAAAGTTTACAGTAACAGATACGCTAAGATAAGAATTAGCATATACGCTAATATATGAATTTTATCTATACACTATTCATGCAATCAATGCAATAAGACGTGTCTAGACTTAAGGATGATAAGCAAGTAATTTTCGACAAGAAATGATAAGCAAAACTTTTGACATGCAGACACAGTCGAAGTCCAGACCCACTAATGCATCTAAACAACTATCAGTTAGACACTAATGCAAGACCTGGTTCGCTAAGACCACTGTTCTGATACCAACTGAAAGGACCCGTTCATAACGATTATAAACGATTCCCAATAGTTGATTTCATTGCGAGGTATTTGACCTCTATATGATACATTTTACAAACATTGCATTCGTTTTTAAAAGATAAACTTTCTTTACATCGAAAGTTGACGGCATGCATACCATTTCATAATATATCCAACTATAGTTGACTTAATAATAATCTTCATGAACTCAACGACTCGAATGCAACGTCTTTTGAAATATGTCATAAATGACTCCAAGTAATATCTCTAAAATGAGCAAATGCACGGCGGAAGATTTCTTTCATACCTTAGAATAAACATGTTTTCAAGTGTCAACCAAAAGGTTGGTGAGTTCATAGGTTTATCATAAACAGTAAAATTCATCATTTTGATAGACAACAAGATTCTCATTTTTTTTTTAACCATCCAGGCATAGCTTGGATGGCCACCAACACTTTCAATGAAGGTGAGGTCACGGGTTCGATTCCCTTCACGGCACTTCAAACGCTTGGGGCAAACTTAAGAGACCAATAGCCTGAGGATGCTTTACCTGGTAGCGGTGGAGGGTTGGCTTGCCGTTTACCCGGGGTTTACCCGCTGCGGGGGGGGGGGGGGGGGGGGGGGGGGGGCAATGTGCTCGTTCGTAGTAGGGTTTCCTCGTAAAAAAAAAAGATTCTCATTTTTCATAAATATCATTATACTCGCAAGTGTATAAAAATCATTCATATGATGGACACCTGGTAATCGAACTAACAAGGATGCATATAGAATATCCCCCGCATACTCGCAAGTATGCTATATAACGGCAATCGCAATCACCTTTCAAAATCGAAGTACTAAAGCATTCCAAATTCCAGAATGGGGTTTGTTAGGCCCATAGATCTATCTTTAGGATTCGCGTCAATTAGGGGCCATTTTCCTAATTCTTAGGTTACCAGACTTGAAGGGGCGATATTCGATTTCTATAATCCAACCATATAATGTAGTTTCGATTACTTGTGTCTATTTTGTCAAACATTTATAAAACAGCGCATGTATTCTCAGTCCCAAAAATATATATTGCAAAAGCATTTAAAAAAGGAGCAAATGAAACTCACAATACTGTATTTTGTAGTAAAAATACATATGACGGCATTTAACAACTGAACAATACAGGGTTGGCCTCGGATTCACGAACCTATATCATTCATATATATATATATATATATATATATATATATATATATATATATATATATATATATATATATATATTAAAACATATACTTGTAATCGAACTAATATATATATATATATATATATATATATATATATATATATATATATATATATATATATATATATATATATATATATATATATATATATATATATATATATATATATATATATATTCATTTTGTTATTTAAAAATATTAATTTTCGTTATGTTATATGCATTAAATATATTTTTAGTATATATATATATATATATATATATATCATTTGTATATTAATAATAGTAGTTATAATAATACCAAAATAATATTAATAGTGGTAAAAATGATAATAATTATAATACTTATTATTGCTAGTAAAGATAATAATGTTAATAATTCTATTAATGATAATAATAATGATATTAATAATTATAATTATAAAAATATTAATCTTACTGTTAATGATAGTTATGATACTGATTTTAGTAATTACCTAATAATAATACTCGTGATAATACTAATAATAATACTTATGTTAATATTAACAATTCTGTTATTTATAAAAAGATACTAATACTAATATTTACAAAATTAATAATAATTTGTATTATTTTCATACTAATAATAATAATAAACCTATCCATGATAATAATATCATGGTTTTAAATTTAATAATAATATCATAATTACTGCTTATAATAATAATAATAGATATAATACTTATAATTATAATAATAACAACAATTATGATACTTATAATAATAATTATAATACTAATTATAATACTAATTCTAACAATAATAATACTCATAATGATATCAATAATAATATTAATAGAAATGAAATTTAAGAATGGATACCTTTTAAAGCCTTTTCCCAAAAAAATTTCCCTATACGAGACTCGAACCCGTGACCACTCGCATACCCGCTAACACCCTTAACCATGGCTCTGTCACCTGTTTATCTGATTTAAATCCTCTCCATTTATTTATAATCAATATTATTTATTTTCTACTTTCTTCTCCTCCTTCACAAAAATTAAGTCGGACCAGGAACTAAACCCAAATAAAAATAAGTTTACTAATTAGATTAAAGGTTTAACACTTATATAGAAACAATTACAGAGTTTTTATATTAATTGAAACAGAATAAAAAAATTACGTTGATGAACACGTTTAAACTTAAAATCAAATTCGGTTTTTGAGGCTGTTATAGACCAAGACTCCTTCATGAAAAAGTTTTTAAATTGTTCGTGTAAACTATCTGAATCATCAAATTAACTTAAAACCTCAAAGCAAACTCGAATTTACCTATGAACAATTTTTTTAACTTTTGAAAACAAAACTTTGACCTCAAAATTAGAATTCGATATGAGAAATTGGAATTTGAAAATTTACAGAAAGTTTAAGTGAAATATTTCTAACAACTTTGCAATTATAGATTTTTAAATGAGATTCAAATTCGAGGTTTTGATGATTTTATGAAGAACAGAGCATAACGACTGAATTTGTGATTTTTCTATTTTAAATTCAGTAAATTAAAGTTGTTGAATTGGTAATTTGGATAAAGAGAAAAAGGAACTGAGTGAGTGAGTTCATATTATTGAAAATGGGATCGATTTATAGCCTATTTGTGTCGACGGCAGATTAAATTAAAAGAAAATAAAAATAAATAAAAAAATAAAGGTCGATTGAGACCTACAACGGAAATTGTTTGTATCTGTGGATTTGATTCCCTGGTATCTAGTTTAAAAAACAAAAATCAAAATCATAAACAGTTCGATAGCTATGTTAAACGGATTCATATATTTTTTCTTGATTTTAATAGTTTATTTAATAATTAATAATAATTAATAAATATATTAATAATAATAATTATTTTAATAACAATAATAAATAATAATAATAATAATACTGATAATAATAATTATTAATAATAATATTCATAGTAATTTTATATAATAATAATATTGATAATGTTATTAATAATAAGAATACTAATACTAATAATGGTTATAATATTAAAATAATAAAGAGAAGTAATAGTACTGATATGATAATATTAACAATAATGAAAGTTTTAAATAAAAAGATGTGTTTAAAAATATTGATGATAATAATAATATTATTAATGATATTAAAAGATTGTATTACTTTATAATAATAATAAGGATAACTATAATAATATTTGTTATTGATAATGTAATAATAATGTCTAATAATAATACCATTTATAATTAAGATATAACAATTTACATATTTCCATTTTTATATACTAATATTAATACTACAGATATTGATATTAATAACAATAAAAGTAATTATAACAATTATATTTTTAACTTGTAATTACATTTAATTATTAATTTTATATGATAATATATATTGAATGTTACATATAATAATAATTATTATTAAGATTCATATATATACATATATAGATTAATATCATATATATTTTTTCTATTTTTATTTAATAATATTTATTTATTCTATAAATTATTTTACATTTTTAATTATAATGATTCAATTACATTTTATTACTTCCAGTACATAAATTTATATATATATATATATATATATATATATATATATATATATATATATATATATATATATATATATATATATATATATATATATATATATATATTTGACAACAATTGTTCGTGAATCGTCGAGCACGGTCAAAGGGTAATTGAATATATGAAAACAGTTCAAAAATTTTGAGATTCACTTTAACAGACTTTGCTTATCGTGTCGAGATCATAATAAGATTAAGTTTAAATTTGGTGGGAAATCTCCGGGTCGTCACATACCTTCTTGTCAAAGACTCGTTTTTGTTCGAAGTATGTAGGTGATGATCGAATGTTGATGTTAGATTTTTATCGTACACTAAGTGATGAGTTGGAGCGTAAGATTTGTCGGGGAATGGCTAAGTCTTTTGATGAATTGTTTGAGTTAGCCCGGGGTTTCGAGCTGGAGGTTCCAAAAAGAAGTGATTTCTCTTTTTCTAAGAGAAAATTCGAAGGTTCGAGTCAATCGAACTTTTCAAGCAAGAAGAACAAGAAGGGCTCCGAAAGTGTTAATAGCGTTAAGAAGAGTGGTTTCGGAACTTTTCTCCCTAATTGCTATAATTGTGGGCAAAAGGATCACATCTCGCGTGAATGCCTAAAGCCGGTTACGAACACGCTCACATATTTTAATTGCCAAAAGCAAGGATACCAAAATTCGAAGTGTCCCGATTTGTATGGTGATCAAGTGAAAACGTTAGAGAAAGCGGCGGGTACGGCTAGGGGTCGCAACTACTTGATGACCAATGATAAAGCTAAACAATCCAATGAAGTTGTCTCAGGTACTTTCATGGTTAACTCTAATCCGGCAAGGATACTTTTTGATAGTGGTGCTAATTTGTCGTTTGTGTCTCCGAGATTTGTGCCTAAACTTGATAAACCGCTAGCTAAGTTAAGTCATCCGGTAGAATTCGAAATAGCGGATGGCAAGACGGTGCTAGGGGTTGATGTTTGTAAAGATTGTAATGTTGTGTTTGGTACAGAAGTGTTTAAAATCGATCTTATCCCGATGACTTTGGGTAAATTTGATATTGTTGTGGGTATGGATTGGCTCGATCGTTATAGCGCCGATATTGCATGCCATGTAAAGTCTATGCCTGTAAAGGCCCCAAGTGGGGGAGAGTTAATTATTCATGGCGAGAAACGAAGAAGACTTGTGCCATTATGCACTTATGCACGGGCACGTCATTTTCTTACTAGTGGTGGCAGGGATTTTCTTGCCCATGTGGTTGATACTCATGAAGAGCCACCATCCATTCGTGAAATTTTGGTGGTTAATGAATTTGAAGACGTTTTTTCGGATGAATTACTGGGTGTTCCGGCGGAAAGACAAGTTGAATTTCGCATCGAGTTGGTTCCGGGGGCTACCCCCATTGCTAAAAGGATTTTATTCGACCGAGTTCTTCGCCATGGGGCGCTCCGGTTTTATTCGTGAAGAAGAAGGATGGTAGTATGCGAATGTGCAGATTATCGAGAGTTGAACAAAGTGACAATTAAGAATCGTTATCCGTTGCCTCGGATTGACGATTTATTTGACCAACTCCAAGGTGCGACGTATTTTTCTAAAATTGACTTACGGTCCGGCTATCATCAAATGCGGGTCTGTGAGGAAGATATTGAGAAAACGGCTTTTCGAACGCGTTACGGGTATTTTGAGTTTGTAGTTATGCCTTTTGGTATTACGAATGCACTGGAGACATTCATGGATCTTATGAACCGAGTGTGACAACCTATGTTAGATAAGTCGGTAATTGTGTTCATTGACGACATACTTGTTTATTCTAAGAGTATGAAGAACATGAACTCCATTTGCGTGAAGTGTTGAAGACGTTACGGAAGGAGAAGTTGTATGCTAAACTCACCAAGTGTGAATTTTGGCTAAGGGAAGTTCAATTCCTTGGTCATATTGTGAACAAAGATGGTATTCAAGTGGATCCGGGGAAGATAGAGACGATGAAGAGTTGGGAACGACCAACTACGCCTAATGAAATCCGAAGTTTTCTTGGATTGGCCGGTTATTATCGTCGGTTTATCCAAGACTTTTCTAAAATCGCTTCTCCATTGACGAAGTTGACGAGGAAGAATGTGAGATTCAATTGGGAGAACGAGCAAGAAATTGCTTTTCAATTGTTAAAAGAGAAATTGTGTCAAGCTCCGGTCTTGGTGTTACCGGAAGGTGTAGAAGATATGACGGTTTATTGTGATGCTTCTTCAAATGGGCTCGGGTGTGTTCTAATGCAATGAGGTAAAGTCATCGCTTATGCCTCTCGACAATTAAAGGAGCACGAAAAGAGATACCCGACTCATGATCTTGAATTAGCAGCGGTGGTTCATTGATGTTTGCGAGGTGTAGTACGTAATACTATTAATTTTACTACGAAATACTATTAAATACGATACAATTTTACACAAGTTATTATTTTATTTATTGAATGGATATACCTAAACCTTGCTGCAACACTTATAGGCAGTGTACCTAATCGTAGAGTAGTGTAGTTTTTAGTAAGTCCCGTTCATTTCATAGGGAGCTAGCTGAGTTTAACGCTATATATATATATATATATATATATATATATATATATATATATATATATATATATATATATATATATATATATATATATATATATATATATATATAAGTAGTATTATTATTATTATAAAAGGGGGTTTTTACCGTTTAATGACCGGTTTGTCAATTTTATGTCTTAAGTCACAATTAAAACCTAATGTAAAATATTAAATATAAATACAACTTAATTTAAAGCGTAAAGTAAATTACGATAAATAAAAGTGCGATAATTAAAAGTACGATAATTAAAACTGCCATAAATAAAATGCGATGAGATATAAAATAAAGGAATTATGCTTATTTAAACTTCCGTAATCATGATCATTGACGTGTTGATTTTAATTTATTACCATGGGTTAATTGTCCTTTGTCCTGGATTATTCAATATATCCATCTGGTTTTGTCCATAATAGTCCATCGGTCATAATTATAAAGTGCGAGAGTCTTCGCCAAATTAACCTTATACCCGAAGTCAAATATTCCAATTAATTGGGGATTCGAACTGTAACAAGGTCTTAATACTTTGTTTAATGAATACACCAGGTTATCGACTGCGTGTAATCCATGGTTTTAATACTTTGTTAATAATTACACCAATTACCCTTGAATGTAATCCACCCCCGTTTTAATGAGTCCAGTGACTATTAATCCATCCCCGTGTCCGGTCAAATGAATAATTATTAGTATTTATAAATATCCCGCCCATCGTACCCAGTCAAGCGTATGTGATTATATATAAATACGTCAAATTATAAATCTCTATATTAAATCAACGAGATATCATTTAATTAATATAAAGCCCATTAATAGCCCATAGTCCAATTTCCACAAGTGTCGGTCTTTTGTCCAAACCCCAATTATGGTCCAAAGACCAATAACCCAGTCTTAATATTTAGTCCAACATTACGATTACTTCGGCTTAAATAAACATAATAATAACTTAGCTACGAGACATTAATTTAAAAAGGTTGAACATAACTTACAATGAGTATTAATCGCGTAGTGTTACACGGACAGAATTTCGACTTACAAACTTAAAACATTCGCCACTATAACCTTATTATTATTATTATTAACTTACTGATGTTATGCGAGGTGTATATAAAATAGTTTATATTTTACTAGGAAAAACTATTAAATACGATACAATTTTACACAAGATATTTATTTATTTATAGAATGGATATACTTAAACCTTGCTACAACACTTATAGGCAGTGTACCTAATCGTACAGTAGTGTAGTTTTTAGTAAGTCCGGTTCGTTCCACAGGGAAATCTTTAAACAAAGCTCAACGCTATATTAGTTTACTTTTATTAAAAATACAAATATATATATAAGTAATATTATTATTATAAAGGGGGGTTTTTACCGTTTAATGATCGGTTTGTCGATTTTAAGATTTTAGTCGCAATTAAAACCTAATGTAAAATATAAAATAAATACAAGACTTAAATTAAAGCGTAAAGTAAATAACGATAATGAAATTGCGAATAATAAAAATGCGATAAAATAAAATTGCGATAATTAAAAAGTACGATAATTAAAAGTGCGATTAAATAACAATAAATAAAAGTGCGATAATTAGAAGTGCAATTAAATATAAAATAAAGGAAATTAAATATGAAATAAAAGAATTATGCTTATTTAAACTTCCGTAATCATGATGTTTGACGTGTTGATTTTAGTTTTATGCCCATGGGTTAATTGTCCTTTGTCCTGGATTATTTAATCTGTCCGTCTGGTTTTTGTCCATAACAGTCCATCAGTCATAAATATAAAGTGCGAGTGTCCTCATCAAATTATTCTTATACCCGAAGTTAAATATTCCAACTAATTGGGGATTCGAATTGTAACAAGGTTTTAATACTTTGTTTAATGAATACACCAGGTTATCGACTGCTTGTAAACCAAGGTTTTACTACTTTGTTAACAATTACACCAATTACCCTTGAATGTAATTTCACCCCTGTTTTAATTATTCTAGTGGCTATTAATCCATTCCCGTGTCCGGTTAAATGAACGATTATTCGTACATATAAATACCCCGCCCATCGTGTCCGATTGAGTGTATATGGTAATTTATAGGGACGCCCAATTGTAAATCTTTATATTAACATTAACAAACTTTCATTTAGTTAAACAAATATAAAGCCCATTAATAGCCCATAGTCTAATTTCCACAAGTGTCGTTCTTTTTGTCCAAACCCCAATTATGGTACAAAGCCCAATTACCCAATTTTAGTAATTAGCCCAACATCATGATTACTTCGTTTTAAATAAGCATAATAATAACTTAGCTACGAGACATTAATGTAAAAAGGTTGAACATAACTTACAATGATTAAAAATAGCGTAGCGTTACACGGACAGAATTTCGACTTACACCCTTACAACATTCGCTAACATACCCTTATTATTAGAATTAAAATTAAAATTAAAATATAAATTATATATATATATATAAATTTTACGTATGATAAGAGAAGAAAAAGATGATGGTTTTTGATCAGAACTCGGTTGGCTTTATAGGCAGTTTTCAAATTTGGGGCTCCGCGACTCGCGGCCATTTTGGCCTTCAAACTCCGCGAGTCGCGGAGTTTGAAATTCCAGCTCACATCTTGGAGTCTTCTCTGCCGACGGTTTTTTATATATAAATATAATATATATAATTAATATAATTAATTATATATTATATTATATTTATATACATAGTTAACTTGTAATTTTTAGTCCGTTGCGTCGAGCGTTAAGAGTTGACTCTGGTCCCGGTTCCGGATTTTCGAACGTCCTTGCGTACAATTTTATATTTTGTACTTTGCGTTTTGAATCTTGTACTCTTGTAATTTCGAGACGTTTCTTATCAATAATTGGAACCTTTTTGATTGTCTTTTGTTCTTTTGAGCTTTTTGGTCGTTTGCGTCTTCAATTCGTCGAATCTGTCTTTTGTCTTCACCTTTTATTATTTAAACGAATATCACTTGTAAATAGAACAATTGCAACTAAAAGCTTGTCTTTCTTGAGGAATAATGCTATGAAATATATGTTCGTTTTTAGCATTATCAAATATTCCCACACTTGAGCGTTGCTTGTCCTCAAGCAATATTGTCTTGAAATACTAGAATCACTTCTTTATTCTTCACACTTTGTACATCAGTGATTTCTATACGGCGGTATAAACAATGGTAGTAACGATATGGTTTACAGTCCCACATGACTATAAAAATTTAGATCCATTAAGGAAATTGGATCTTTATGAAAACATTTGATCTTTTGAAATCTAGTTTTTACCCTAGATAAGTTTTCCGGAATAACCCTTTACCGGTGTTTGCAAAATATTTTTGTGAGTTTGGTGGGTTTCAGATTTGAAAATTTTAGCTCAAAACTTGCGGTTTTGTGTCACCCACTTGCTAACCTTGTATTTGGAAAGCAACACGTCCAGTTTACTTGTCCCGTATATTACCTTTCGGTAAACTACCGTCCGGTTGTAAAGGAAAGCGTTGAACAAGCAACTGTTAAGGCAATGTCCCCTGACATGCTTTTAATTATGGTCTATAACGTGTCGGACGCAATTACTATCCTTGGTAGGAGCAATAGTAAAGCTCACCCTTATAATTTTTTCGATCTGGCACAAGGTCCTGTCTTTGACCACTATGCAACCACCGTTCTTACGGTTGACACCCGATTTGGTTCAGGTGACCTAATGAATTCCAGGTGAATTCCTAGGATTTTACGTTCAATGGTAATGAACGCATTGAAAATAGGGTTTTCAGAAAACAAATCGGTTTATAATTTTGATCAAAATATTTTCTCGTTCAAGCTCGAGTTTAGATATCATTGAATTCCATGAGTTTGAATTCTCAATCTTTAAGGTCAATCTCTAGGATTGAGTAATATCAGTCTTAAAAGCTGATTTTTAATCTTTAAGGAGATTATCCTTTCTGGGGATTCGATTCATTAGTCTTATCAAGCTAATTTGCACGGTGCCCCCCCATTATGCGAGATAAATCCTTCTCATGGTTAGGATAAATCTGACCACTTGGCGACCCTGTTTAATGCTGAGGTCCGTGGATTTCCTGCTGATTTTAGTGACGACTTTTCTAGATTTTTCGTCAACCTACAGCTGGTCTGGACGACAACTTCATGACCTAGATCAAGAAGCGCGTTTCTTTTTCGGAAGACTTTACTTCCTTTTAATGATGGAATTGATTCATCGTGTAGATCCATCTTTTCTTTTCTTTCATCGGGTAAAACAGTTTAGTTTAGTCCAAAGCAAAAGTATTTTCAGTTATTTGTTACAGATATATGTGACATATGTTTAAGATAACTTGGTAAATTTTCCCACACTTGGCTTTTATTTTCCTTTTTATCGTCCTCTATTCCATTTTAAATGAATTTTAACATTTTAGTTTGTTTCTCAATTTATGTCCTTTCCGAGGTAACAATAATTTCGGTGTTAAAACCTAGTTTTATCGTTCATAAATATGTATAAACATGATTTTGAATTCATTTAATTGAAAATTTTGAAAAATTTTACTAGAATTGGGTAGTCAGTATATAAGACTAGGGCTGTTCTTTTTTATCAGAGAGCATTAGATTCTAATACAACTACTGCTTTACTAGTATTTTTAATGGTAACCAAGTGTATAAAGTAAAAAATTTTAAAATCCGAAAGAATTTAACCCCTTCCCACACTTAAGATCTTGCAATGCCCTCATTTGCAAGAAATCAGTAACAATTTAAATTATTGAGGGTGATTTGTGTGAAAATGATTAAATTTTTACCAAAGTTTTCAAATATATTGGCGTTTGTTTGCTGAATGATAAATGGTGCACATCATTTATTCATTCCGTCTTGTTGTTATTTCACATATATTTTGCATCTTGTCGTCAAAATTAGTTGCTTTTGCTGAACTTAATGCCAGTCTTTGAAAATGCGTTGTTTTACCCTGTTGTGTACATAAGATAAACTGCAAACATATATACATATTTTTGAAGTTTGGTATATTACCCCACATTCAAAAATTATTAAAATCTAAGAATAAAAGTTAGATAATTATAAAAATGATTACAATATTAACAAAAATATTAAATGTATCAATAATTACAAATTACAAAATAAAAAAAATAATAATAAGTAAACTAAGGATGATATTGGTACCAATAGGGGTTCCAGGCATAACCATAAGTGCTATAGAATGCTTCGGCAGGGTCATACGTAGGATATGGTGGCTGCATCTCTATAGACCAAGGAGGGAAGATGGGTTTCGGTGTAGGAATATAGTTTCTACCTATATGTTGGCAATGAGCTATGATCTGGTTCTGATGAACTTGCCAATCTTCAAATGCTCTCTGTCTAGCATTTTCATATTCCTGAGAAGCTATAAACCTATGCATTTCTTGCATCTCATTCCCCCCTCCTACATTACCTTGCTGCTGGTTTCTCTCCACCTGTGGATGTCTACCATGGTATCGTACTGCGGCGTTATTTCGCCTCTTCAAAACTTTCGCACCATGGTATACATTTAAACCTATAGTATCGCGGGGTTCCGGCTCTTCTAGTAATAATCCCCCCCCCGACTTATATCCACACCGAGATATTCACCAATCAAAGTAATAAAAATACCACCTCCTATTATGCTATGTGGTCGCATCCCCCGAACCATAGCTGATAAATAATAACCCACACAATATGGTATACTTACAGCGCTTTGTGGGTCTCGAATACACATATGGTAAAACAAATCCTGTTCATTTACTTTTTCTTTGTTCTTACCCCTTTGTGTAATCGAATTAGCTAAAAACCTATGTATCACTCTTAATTCGGCTCTATCTATATCCAAATAAGAGTAATTTCCCCCTTTGAAACGGTGATGGCTTGTCATTTGACTCCACACACCGTGTGTATCAAAATTCTCATCTATCTTTCTACCGTTTAGTATCAATCCTCTACAATCGGCAGACGCTAACTCCTCAGGCGTATATATACGTAAAGCCTGAGCCATGTCCAGTAAAGACATGTGGCGCATCGAACTGCCTAACAAAAATCTAATAAAAGAACGATCGGTTAAACTAGCTACCCGATCATTCAACTCTATACTACATAACAATTCTTCACACCATACTTTATATACAGGTCTACGTATGGTGAATAAACATATCCAGTCATTAAAAGAAGAATTACCATACCTCTGTACAAGTAATTCCCTAATTGGCCCGGCCAATTCTACAGCTTCTAAGGGTCCCCATTCTATGACCCTCGGTACCTCAATAACCTTAGAATGAAGAGTATGCAAACCCCTTTGATATTTTGGATAATCTATCCAAAGTCTGTCAAATCTCAGGTTCGGGTGCAACTCTTCCAAGTGCATATCGGAAAAGGTCATGACTGGATGAGGTACATCCTGCTTGTAGTAGTTATCCACCTCCTGTTGTTCCAAATTCTCAGCAGGAGCATTGCGGGCTTGGGATGAAGATTCACCCCTTTCATTCTGCAAAACACATCAAACACAAATTTTGTGCATCCAAATATGCATTAGTGTCAGCAAAATCATCAATCAAAATAATTACAATGACATTATCAATTTATATCAAACTTAAGCTTATTTTCACATTTTTATCAAATCTACACTTTTTCAAATAAGCATATACGAAAATTTTCGCCAAGTTCATAAGCATTCAACTCAAATAACATGTCAAAATAATCATTACTAGCAATTAAACAAGTCTCAAATGGCATTATCTTTCAAAAATCAAGTTCATGAATTTTAGACTTGAAAAAGTCCACTTTAATTCTCAAAATCATGTTTAGGCTCAAAGTTTGGATCATTTAACTACCTAGACATGTTACACTACTCAATTTAGCAACAATTCATAACAAAAATCGGCCATAACCTGTTTATATCAAAAAGCCCCAAATTTGCTCAAGAACACAAACCCTAGATTATTCAAAATTTGAAGTTTAAGGCTTCTAATCATGTTAAACAGCATCAATCTAGGTTATACAAGCATAATACATAAACAATTTAAGTCTAATTACACTAAAAAGCATCAAAATCAAATTGGGGAAAAAATAGCTCAAGAACACCAAATTTCGGATTAAATGGTGTTTAGGTGTAGAAATTTACCGTTTTTCTTGAGTAATTCTTAGATAGCATCCTTCTCAACATGATTTTAGCAAAAGATTTGGTGATTAACGGTTAAAAATTGGGATTTTTGGGGGTGTTTTTCGGGTTTTTCGGGTGCAGAATTCGCTGTGTTTTTGTTGTTTTGGGTTGGGGACTGATCTGTTCTGCAGTTATATTTTTTTTCGGTTTTTAGTCTCTCCGCGACTCGCGGAGATTTAAGCTCCAAACTCCGCGACTCGCGGAGTTTGGTATATTTTTTTTTTTTTTTATAATCATTAACTTTTGAAACAATTAAGTACTTAATTTTAAAATTTTGTTTCCCTTGTTATTTAGGACGAGGTCGTTTCGGATCGATGTCCTAGTCCGTCCTTCGACAAAATTTTAAAATTTGTCTTTTTGTAGCGATTGTTTTAAAAGCTAAGATTTTTGAGTTTTTTCAATGTTTTTGGCATACTTTAATTCAATAAGATTAAAAATAATGATAATAAAAGTTCTCGTCCCTCCCTCGGGTAAAGCAATTTCGGTTCAAAGACCTAGTCTTCAACTTACGACGAATTTTAAAAATCATATTCTTAACTTAATGAGATAAAGTAAGTTTTTGTTTTTAAATTCACACAACTTAAATATAAAATTCAAAATTAATATTAAAAATTCACACCAAACTTAAAATTTGAAATGCATAAAATTAAAAATTTATATTTTAAAAATTAAAAATTCACTCCAAACTTAATTTAAAAATTTATAAATTCATATCAAACTTATATTAATTTTTCAAATATTTACAATTTTAAATATATTGTTTTTACAAAGTTTACAATATTAATTTAAGATTTAAATATTAATTTTAAAAATATGGTAAAAATAAAATTAATAATCTTTTTGTCTTTTTATCCCACTTTAATCAATCAAATATTATCAAAAATATGCGCCCCTCTTTTCGGTAAAGTAATTTCGGTTCCAAGACCTAATTTAACTCATGACGAATTTTTGAAATATTTTGGGTTGATTGATTAAAGATATTTATACCTTAAGAATAAACGTTAAATTTCGCAGTGATGTAATAAATTTTTGAATGATATCAATAATTTCGGTCGCCAAACCTAATTTTATTCAATACCAATTTAATACTTTTTAGCGAACAAATTAGCGTTTATTATCAAAAGGTTAAAAATAAAAATAAAAATAAAAACTGTACAGACATACCTGTGAAATAGATTTCTTAGTTATATGATCTATCCCATTCATAAGATAGTCGGTTTAATTGGTTTTCCATGGCTACATAGGCGTAACCTCGAGCATTCAGTGTCTTTTCTTCTAAACATATGAACGGTCCGTCTCTGCATAAAGTAACAAATTCGGTATTTGAATAGGTTTGATTATTTGAACATTTACCTCCATGTGACCATTTTCCGCATTTGTGACATCGTTCTAGGTGTCGTGCTCTTCTTTTCGCTGCGGATTTTGATTTTCCTTTACCAAATTGTAACTTATTATCTTCGCATCTGGATTCTTTTCTAACTCCGTCCATTCTTTCTCTGATTACTGATACTAATTCGCTCGGTAGTATGTCATTATTATGTTTAGTGATCAAAGCGTGTAGCATTAGACCATGGTTTAGTTCACAGGCAGTCTTCATTTTGTAAAAACCTAAAAAAAAATAAAAATTCAGAATGGGGGGAGAAGACTAGTTCTTTAGGGTCTGCTAGGGAAAGACCATACGTGTTCCATTTTCGAGAACTACACGAAAACAGACAATCTAACTCTAACAGAAATACATATTATCCTTTAAAGACTTGATTCTCCCCACACTTAGTTAGCTGTGGTGTCGAAATTGTGATTAACTTCGTTGTCGACTTCCATCGGACCATGTATGTAATGTTTAACTCTGTGACCATTAACTTTAAATTCCATCCCATTTGAATTTATTAATTCTATCGTTCCGTATGGGAAAACTCTTTTGACTATGAATGGTCCAGACCATCTTGATTTCAATTTTCCAGGAAATAGCTTGAATCGTGAATTGAAAAGAAGAACTCTGTCTCCTTCTTTAAATTCTTTTGAACTTCTGATTCTTTTATCATGCCATTTCTTCGTTCTTTCTTTATAGATTAACGAATTTTCGTATGCTTCATGTCTTAATTCTTCTAATTCATTTAGTTGACTTAATCGTAGACGTCCGGCTTCATGTAAATCAAGATTACATGTCTTCAAAGCCCAAAATGCTTTGTGTTCAATTTCTACTGGAAGATGACATGCTTTTCCATAAACAAGTCTAAAAGGTGTGGTTCCAATTGGAGTTTTGTAGGCTGTTCTAAAAGCCCAGAGTGCATCCTCCAATTTAATGGACCATTCCTTCGGATTTGATCCTACGGTTTTCTCTAGAATACGTTTTAAAGCTCGGTTGGTATTTTCAACTTGTCCACTTGTTTGTGGATGATATGCGGTGGAGATTTTATGAGTTACTCCATATCTTTTAAGAACTTTCTCAAGTTGATTATTACAGAAATGAGTACCCCGATCACTTATTAAAGCTTTCGGTGTTCCAAACCTTGCAAAAAGACGTTTTAAAAAGTTGACTACAACTCGTGCATCGTTAGTTGGGAGAGCTTGTGCTTCCGCCCATTTAGATACATAATCAATGGCTACGAGTATATATAGATTATTATGAGATTTTGGAAATGGACCCATAAAGTCAATACCCCAAATGTCAAATACTTCACATACTTGGATGACATTTTGTGGCATTTCATCACGTTGACTTATTTTTCCGGCCCTTTGACATGCATCACAGGATTTGCAAAGAAGGTGTGCGTCTTTGTAAATTGTAGGCCAATAGAATCCAGCTTCATAAACTTTTCTTGCTGTTAGTTGAGGCCCATAATGCCCTCCTGTTGGTCCTGTGTGACAATGGTTTAAAATTTTACTAGCTTCATCTCCAAATACACATCGGCGTATTATTCCATCGGGACAACTTTTAAACAGATGTGGATCTTCCCAAAAATAGTGTTTTATATCACTGAAGAATTTCTTTCGTCTTTGGTACGATAATCCTTTTTCAAGGAATCCACAAACTAAGTAGTTTGCATAGTCTGCAAACCATGGGATTTCTTTATAATCTATCTTCAATAGATATTCATCAGGAAAGTTGTCTTGTATGGCCGATTCATTTAGAACTTCTAACTCAGGATTTTCAAGACGAGAAAGATGATCAGCGGCGAGATTTTCTGCTCCTCTTTTATCTCGGATTTCAATATCAAACTCTTGTAAGAGTAAGATCCAACGGATTAATCTTGGTTTAGCATCTTGTTTTGAAAATAGGTATCTAAGAGCAGAATGGTCGGTATAGACCACCGTTTTTGCTAGAACGAGATATGATCGAAATTTGTCAAAAGCAAAGACAATAGCAAGGAGTTCTTTTTCAGTAGTTGTATAGTTCGTTTGTGCTCCTTCTAATGTCTTACTAGCATAATATATAGGTTGAAATCGTTTTTCAATCCTTTGTCCTAAAACGGCTCCCATTGCAAAATCACTTGCATCGCACATTAGTTCAAATGGTAGATTCCAATTTGGTGTTATCATGATCGGTGCATTAGTGAGTTTTTCTTTAAGAATATTAAAAGATTTGATACATTCATCTGAAAAGATGAATGGCGCATCCTTTTCTAGGAGTTTATTCATAGGAGTGGCAATTTTAGAAAAATCTTTTATGAAACGTCGGTAAAAACCGGCATGCCCTAGAAAACTCCTAACTCCTCTAATATTGGTGGGATGTGGAAGTTTAGCAATTACATCTACTTTAGCTCTATCCACTTCAATTCCTTCTTTTGAAATTTTATGTCCAAGAACGATGCCTTCTTTAACCATGAAATGGCATTTCTCCCAATTAAGTACTAGATTTGATTTTTCACATCTAATTAGCATTCGTTCCAGATTAACTAGACATGATTTAAATGTATCACCGAAGACTGAAAAGTCATCCATGAATACTTCCATGCATTCTTCTATCATGTCGTGAAAAATCGCCATCATGCACCTTTGAAAGGTTGCAGGGGCGTTGCAAAGTCCAAATGGCATGCGTTTGTAAGCAAAAGTACCATAAGGGCACGTGAATGTGGTTTTCTCTTGGTCCTCGGGTGCTATTGGAATTTGAAAATATCCGGAAAATCCATCTAGAAAACAATAGTAACTATTTCCGGCTAATCTTTCCAACATTTGATCTATGAAAGGTAAGGGAAAGTGATCTTTTCTGGTGGCGTCATTTAATTTTCTATAATCAATACATACACGCCATCCTGTTACAGTCCTAGTAGGAATAAGCTCATTTTTCTCATTTGTAATGACAGTCATGCCACCCTTCTTAGGTACGCATTGAACTGGGCTTACCCATGGACTATCAGAGATTGGATATATCAAACCTGCATCTAGCAGTTTAATAATCTCTTTCTTAACTACATCTTGCATATTAGGATTTAGTCTTCGTTGGCGTTGCACATACGTTTTATGACCTTCTTCCATAAGGATTTTATGTGTGCAATACGAAGGACTTATTCCTTTAATATCATGAATCTTCCATGCAATGGCTGGTTTATGAGCTTTCAACACAGAAATGAGTTGTGATTTCTCATTTTCAGTAAGAGAAGACGATATTATTACAGGTAATTCAGATTCACCATGTAAATAAGCGTATTCCAAATGGTTTGGAAGTGGCTTTAACTCTAATTTCGGAGGTTCTTCTATCGATGATTTATATCGATATCTGTCTTCTTCTTTTAGCATTTGAATTTCTTCTGTTGTTGGTTCATATCCATTAGCTATAAGTGTAGCTACATTTCAGCTTCATCAATTGGTTCATTACCTTCTCCTAAAGAACATTCTCCTGTTCCTTGTAATTCTGGAAATTCTTCTAATAATTCTGCATGTGCATCTATAGTTTGAATATAATAACATGTATCATCTGCAGATTGTGGTTGTTGCATTGCTCTATCAACTGAAAAGGTAACACTCTCATCCTCTATACTTAGGGTCAGTTTCTTACCGAACACGTCTATCATTGCTTTAGCCGTGTTTAAGAATGGTCTTCCTAATATGAGAGGAACTTGAGAATCTTCTTCCATGTCCAAAACAACAAAATCTACTGGAAATACTAAAGTACCAACTTTAACTAGCATGTTCTCCATTATCCCTCTAGGATATTTTATTGATCTATCGGCTAGTTGTATGCTTATTCTGGTTGGTTTTAATTCTCCAAGGTCTAGTTTAGCGTATAGTGAATACAGCATTAGATTTATACTAGCACCTAAGTCTGCCAATGCTTCTATTGAACTAAGACTACCCAGAAAACATGGAATTGTGAAACTTCCTGGATCAGATAGTTTTTCTGGTATCTTATTCAACAGCACTGCTGAACAATTAGCATTCATAGTAACAGCCGAGAGTTCTTCCATTTTCTTTCTATTTGAGATTAGATCTTTCAAGAATTTAGCATATCTTGGCATTCCTGAAATCACATCAATGAAAGGAAGATTTACATTTATCTGTTTAAACATATCCAAAAATTTGGATTGCTCGGCTTCAAGTTTTTCTTTCTTCATTTTACTCGGGTAAGGAAGTGGTGGTTGGTATGGTTTAACATAAGGTTTATCCTTAACTGTGTTATTTTCATTAACCTTTTCAACTACCGGTTCTTTTTCCTTATCTTGATCAGGTTGTGGTTCTTGTGGAGTAGGAATAGTTTCATCAGAAGTTACAGGTATTTCAGGTGGTTTAAGTGTTGTACCACTTCTTGTGGTAATAGCTTTAGCTGTTTCATTCCGGGGGTTAGCATTTGTATCACTAGGTAGACTTCCCGGTTTTCTTTCACCTATTAACCTTGCTAGGTTACTTACTTCTTGTTCCAGATTTTGAATAGAAGCTTGTTGATTTCTAAATGCTTGAGCATTTTGTTCATTGGTTTGTTTTTGAGATGTGAAAAACTGCGTTTGAGTTTCAACTAGCTTCGTCATCATATCTTCTAAATTCGGCTTTTTATCATCGGTTTGTTGTGGTGGTTTGTTTTGAAAATTAGGTCTTTGCTGATTGTAAGTATTATTGGATACTTGTTGATTGCTAGGACCTTGTTGGTTGTTGTATGGAATATTTCGGTTATAATTCTGGTTTTGTTTGTAAATCGGTCTTGGCGGTTGATAATTATTCTGATAATTATTTCCAGGCCTTTGGTTTATGTATGAAATATTCTCTCTTTGTTCCATTGTTAATTCAATACTGAGACAATCTTTTGTCAAATGTGGTCCTCCACACCGCTCACAACTAATTCGTATTGAGTGAATATCTTTAGTCATCTTTTCCATTCGTCTCTCCACAGCATCTATCTTTGCGGAAATGGAATCTAAGTCATGGCTAGAATCGGCTCTAGCTGCTTTAGATGATCTAATGATGTCTTTTTCTTGGTGCCACTCATGTGAGTGGGAAGCAGTGTTATCAATAATTTTGTAAGCATCAGTTTCGGTTTTCTTCATAATAGAACCACCAGCTGCTATATCTATGTCTTTTCTTGTAATGATGTCGCATCCTTGGTAGAATATTTGTACTATTTGACAGGTGTCTAAACCATGTTGCGGACATCCTCTTAACAACTTTCCATATCTTGTCCACGCCTCATATAGAGTTTCATTTGGCTTCTGTGTGAACGTAACAATTTCTGCTTGAAGTCTTACGGCTTTAGATGCAGGAAAGAATTGTTTAAGAAATTTGTCAATTAAAACATCCCATGTATCGATCGCCCCTTCAGGTAACGATTCCAACCAATCTTTGGCTTCTCCCTTTAAAGTCCAGGGAAATAACATGAGATATATCTGTTCATCCTCCACTTCTCGGATTTTAAATAGTGTGCAGATCCTATTAAAGGTACGTAGATGTTCATTTGGATCTTCCTTCGGCGCACCACTAAATTGGCATTGATTAGTCACCATGTGTAGAATTTGTCCTTTGATTTCATAATCTGGCGCATTAATGTCTGGATGAGTAATTGCGTGACCTTGGCCAGTGCGTTTAGCTCTCATTCGGTCTTCCATACTTAAAGGTTCCAGATTCTCCATAATTGAATTTGTTGAATCGGTATCACTAGATGATTCTGATTTAATGGTTCGTTCCTCAACAATCTCTGTTTGAATGATTGGTGGTTCCGGAGGAAAGTTTAATGGTTCAGGATCTACGAACCGTTCCTGAATATTCTCTGGATTCTCAATTGTGAGGTTGGGTTCAAAAAATGGATTATCGGAAATTTGAACTGAAGTACTTGGTTGACTGGATGACGATTCTAAAGAAAAATCAACGGCGGTTATATTTGCTAAATGTCTTGATCTAGTTAAAGGTGGTGAACGTACAAAAGCTGATGAACGTCTTGCTCGGTGCATTCACTGAATATCCTATTAGTTTTTAAAAGGAAAGAAAAATTATAATAAGTTATCCAATCAATAGACTTTTCTGATTTTGCCCACGTTTCGAATAGCCAAAAGATGCAGCAGAGGGGCAGGATTCGTTTGGTCTCAATATAATTGAGGACTGTTTGGCTCCAATAACCCGGTCCACGTACAAATCCAACTATTACTACGAACCAGAAAATTTTGATGTCTATTAATTTAACCACTTAAAATAAATTTTCTTAATTTTAAGAAATTTAGATAAGAAGTAGAAAAAAATTCTAAGTCCTAAAAACTAGAATGGCGAGAAATAAGAGAGAAAAAGAGTTCGTCGCAAAAGGTCGAAAAAGAAAAAATGGTTGAAAAATAAAAGGTGACGGAAAAATAAAAGAAACTTATAAAAACTTAAAAATACTTAACTAACCTAACCTTATTACTACAACTAACTTAAAATTATAATCGCAAATTGAAATTACTAATTGGAATGATAATTGATACATAGTAAAAGGTCTAAAAATATTAAAGCTTACAGGAAAAACTAAATCCCAAATAGAAATAACTTAAAAAGAAACTAAAACTTAAAAAGGCGTCGCAAAATTCTAAAGCACCTAAATCTTAGTCTAAAGAAAAAGCACTTAAGGAATTCTACGGCAAAGCCTAAAAATCTAGGAGTAAAAATAACTATAGCAAAAACTAAGTTTAAAATTAAATATGAGCTAAAAATACAAATATTACGCTACAACGATTAAAAAGGGACAAAATATAAAAATATACAAAAAGTTGTAAAAAGTACAATTTTTATAAAAATATTATTTTTATATTATTTATTTAATAAAACTACTAATTTTACAATTTAATAAAACTAATTTAACTAAAATATATAAATAAAAAGTAAAAGTAAAAATAAAACTAATAATAATAATAATAATTATTAGGTTTAAATAATAATTATAATTAATAATAACCCGTAATTAATGCAGGATTAGGGTTTTTTGTCGCCTGTCAGAAAGGCTCCGCGAGTTGCGGTAATTTATAAAGAAAACCCCGCGAGTCGCGGGGTTCAGAATTTCAGCTGACAGGTTTTATCTTCAACGCGTTTTTCTTTATTTATTTATTTTTTTTTTCTGTTTTCTGTTTTTTTTTCTATATATAAAAGATATTTAATAAAGTTATATTTTTATAAATTAAAATAAAGATAAAGAAACTTATAAAACTTAAATATTTAACAAAATCTTAAAAATACTTATATTTTTGTTTTTTCTTTTTATATTTTTGAATAATTAAAACGTATTTTTACAAAAACGAATTTTTAATAAAAGTAAACTAAAAATCTTTTTTTTTTATATTAGCGTTGCGCTTCCGGCTTTTAAGATATTTCCCCGGCAGCAGCGCCAAAAATACTTGATGTTATGCGAGGTGTATATAAAATAGTTTATATTTTACTAGGAAAAACTATTAAATACGATACAATTTTACACAAGATATTTATTTATTTATAGAATGGATATACTTAAACCTTGCTACAACACTTATAGGCAGTGTACCTAATCGTACAGTAGTGTAGTTTTTAGTAAGTCCGGTTCGTTCCACAGGGAAATCTTTAAACAAAGCTCAACGCTATATTAGTTTACTTTTATTAAAAATACAAATATATATATAAGTAATATTATTATTATAAAGGGGGGTTTTTACCGTTTAATGACCGGTTTGTCGATTTTAAGATTTTAGTCGCAGTTAAAACCTAATGTAAAATATAAAATAAATACAAGACTTAAATTAAAGCGTAAAGTAAATAACGATAATGAAATTGCGAATAATAAAAATGCGATAAAATAAAATTGCGATAATTAAAAAGTACGATAATTAAAAGTGCGATTAAATAACAATAAATAAAAGTGCGATAATTAGAAATGCAATTAAATATAAAATAAAGGAAATTAAATATGAAATAAAAGAATTATGCTTATTTAAACTTCCGTAATCATGATGTTTGACGTGTTGATTTTAGTTTTATGCCCATGGGTTAATTGTCCTTTGTCCTGGATTATTTAATCTGTCCGTCTGGTTTTTGTCCATAACAGTCCATCAGTCATAAATATAAAGTGCGAGTGTCCTCATCAAATTATTCTTATACCCGAAGTTAAATATTCCAACTAATTGGGGATTCGAATTGTAACAAGGTTTTAATACTTTGTTTAATGAATACACCAGGTTATCGACTACTTGTAAACCAAGGTTTTACTACTTTGTTAACAATTACACCAATTACCCTTGAATGTAATTTCACCCCTGTTTTAATTATTCTAGTGGCTATTAATCCATTCCCGTGTCCGGTTAAATGAACGATTATTCGTACATATAAATACCCCGCCCATCGTGTCCGATTGAGTGTATATGGTAATTTATAGGGACGCCCAATTGTAAATCTTTATATTAACATTAACAAACTTTCATTTAGTTAAACAAATATAAAGCCCATTAATAGCCCATAGTCTAATTTCCACAAGTGTCGTTCTTTTTGTCCAAACCCCAATTATGGTACAAAGCCCAATTACCCAATTTTAGTAATTAGCCCAACATCATGATTACTTCGTTTTAAATAAGCATAATAATAACTTAGCTACGAGACATTAATGTAAAAAGGTTGAACATAACTTACAATGATTAAAAATAGCGTAGCGTTACACGGACAGAATTTCGACTTACACCCTTACAACATTCGCTAACATACCCTTATTATTAGAATTAAAATTAAAATTAAAATATAAATTATATATATATATATATAAATTTTACGTATGATAAGAGAAGAAAAAGATGATGGTTTTTGATCAGAATTCGGTTGGCTTTATAGGCAGTTTTCAAATTTGGGGCTCCGCGACTCGCGGCCATTTTGGCCTTCAAACTCCGCGAGTCGCGGAGTTTGAAATTCCAGCTCACATCTTGGAGTCTTCTCTGCCGACGGTTTTTTATATATAAATATAATATATATATAATTAATATAATTAATTATATATTATATTATATTTATATACATAGTTAACTTGTAATTTTTAGTCCGTTGCGTCGAGCGTTAAGAGTTGACTCTGGTCCCGGTTCCGGATTTTCGAACGTCCTTGCGTACAATTTTATATTTTGTACTTTGCGTTTTGAATCTTGTACTCTTGTAATTTCGAGACGTTTCTTATCAATAATTGGAACCTTTTTGATTGTCTTTTGTTCTTTTGAGCTTTTTGGTCGTTTGCGTCTTCAATTCGTCGAATCTGTCTTTTGTCTTCACTTTTTATTATTTAAACGAATATCACTTGTAAATAGAACAATTGCAACTAAAAGCTTGTCTTTCTTGAGGAATAATGCTATGAAATATATGTTCGTTTTTAGCATTATCACTTACATATTAAAATTAAAATTATAAATATAAATATAGATTGAGAGATTGAAGTAGAAAAAGGTGTGTTGAATCGAGCAGAGTGCGCGGCCTTTTATAGGCCCACTTTGAACTGTACAGCTCCGCGAGTGCGGTATTTTTCTTCTTCACAGCTCCGCAGTCGCGGAGCTTTAGATTCCAGCTCACCAAATGAATTAAACGTGGGCTGCTGATTATTTATAATATTTAATATTATATATAATTAATTATATATTATATTATATTCATGTGCATAGTTGACTTGTATTTTTAGCTCCGTTTAGTCGCACGTTGATAGTTGGTTCATGTCTCGGTTCCGGATTTTTGAACCCCTTTTTGTATAATTTAATATCTTGTACTTTGTGTTTTGCGGCTTGTACTCTTGTAATTTCTAGACGTTTCTCATCAATAATTTGAACCACTTGGATTATACTTTGTACTTTTTAGCTTTTTGTTCGTTTGTCTTCACCTTTTATTATTTAAATGAATATTACTTGGAAATAGAACAATTGCAACTAAAAGCTTGTCTTTCTTGAAGGATAATGCTATGAAATATATGTTCGTTTTTAGCATTATCATTCATGCGTTGAAAATTTAGCGCCACTACTTGTATGGTGTCAAGTGTACGATTTATTCGGATCATAAGAATTTGAAACATCTCTTTAACCAACGGGATTTGAATTATCGTCAACGAAGGTGGATGGACGTGGTAAAGGATTATGATTGTGAGATACTTTACCATCCGGGTAAGGCGAATGTTGTCGTGGATGCGTTAAGTCGAAAGAGTCAACATTCGAAAATACGAGTAGGATCGTTACGCGTGATTATTACTAACGATTTTCTTGTAAAGCTTAGTAAGATTTAAATTGAAGCTTTTGTTAAAACAAGTATGAGGAACGAATCGTGGGCCAAACGGAGTTTATTACTTTAGGCCCGCATGGTTTGTTGTCCTTTCAAGGACGAGTGTGGGTGCCTAGAATGGGAGATTTCCGACAAGTGCTACTTGATGAAGCGCATAAGTCAAAGTATTCCATTCATCCGGGCGCGGCAAAAGTGTATCTTGATTTGAAGAAGGAGTATTGGTGGCCGGACATGAAACGTGATGTTGTAAAGTATGTTGAATAATGCGTCACGTGTTTGCAAGTTAAGCCCAAGCACCAAAAGCCGTATGGTATGTTACAACCGTTAGAAATTCCAAAATGGAAATGGGAGCACATTATCATGGATTTCATTACAAAGTTACCAAAGACGGCGAGAACCCAATTTGATACGATTTATGTACTAGTTGATCGATTGACGAAGAGTGCGTTGTTTCTTCCCATTCGGGAAACGATATCGTCGGAGGCTTTGTCAAAGTTGTTTATCAAGGAGGTGATATCGAGACATGGGGTTCCTATATCTATTATTTGGGATCGAGACACTCGTTTCACGTCTCAGTTTTGGAATAAGTTTCATGAGGATATGGGTACACAATTGAGAATGAGCACGATGTACCATCCTCAAACGGACGGTTAAACCGAACATACGAATCAAACATTGGAGGATATGTTACGAGCGTATATTATTGATTTCGGTGGTAGTTGGGATGAGCATTTACCTTTGGTGGAATTCTCGTATAATAATAGTTACCATGCTAGTATTGGAATGCCACCGTATGAGATGCTTTATGGGCGAAGGTGTCGAACTCCTATTTGTTGGGGTGAAGTGGGATAAAGGGAAATCGGGAGTACCGATCTGGTTTTAGAGACGAATAACAAGATTGAGATTATTCGGACGCATTGAAAGCGGCTCAAGATAGGCAAAAGTCGTATGCCGATAAGCGTAGACGACTAATTGAGTTCCAAGAAGGTGACATGGTGATGCTTAAAGTTTCGCCATGTAAGAGTATTATTCGTTTTCGAAAACGGGAAAAGTTAGCTCCTCGGTTTTGTGATGACCCGGAAATTTCTGACTAAATTTAAACTTAATCTTTATATGATTTCAATACGATAAGCAAAGTATGTAATGTTGAGTGTAGAAAAATTTTGGAACGATGTTCATATATTCAATTGACCTTCGACTGATCTCGACGATTCACGAACAATTAATAGTAAATAGATATGTGTGTATGTATATATAAATAATAATTCGAAATATAATTTGAAGTATTATATGTTGTTGTTATTAAAAGTTAATAAAATAAAAATAGGATATTATAATAATTATTAATTAAAATATATCTCTATATATAAATAAAGTATATTAAAAATAAATATTAAATGATTGTAATACTCGTTTGATGTTTCGATTGATATTAAACAAGTTAAATACGAATTTATATGAGTTTAAAAATAAACGATGGTCCGAAAAGAAGTTATATAAATTATAGCTTTACTAAATATATTTAGAATCTATTTGTTAAGTTTTAACACTTATTAAATTTTACTTGGGGTTGAGGGCACGAAATATTGATTCATAAAATTTAAATATCCATTGAATGGTGACAAACTACCGGTGGCTTTACTATTAAGCATATAGATATTTTAGACGATTCTGTCATCCATTATCTATTAAATATGCATGATTAATATTGCTATAAGAATCTTTTACAGTACATCTTTTAAACTTTGTGATATTTGACTTAAACTCTAATATATACATACTCATAACTAATTAAAGAAACACATATGCATTCCATCGACCTTTTTTTTTATCACTACCCTTCTTGCTTAATCACAACTTCACCACCTGCAAGTAACAACATCTTGAACCATCATCGTTATCTATGAGCTATCACCATACCACTTTCTTTATTGTTGTCCGAGATAGCACACCACAACCGGCAATCATCATAACCCTCCTCGACACCCTACAACCATCTCCATTTTTCTCCTTCTTTCTTTGATGAAGGCGTGAACCCAAACCATCGAGCACAACTAACCTGCTATTGCAGTTTCTTTAAATTGAAACATCATCACCACATGTTGTTTATGTACTGTGTTCCTAGTTCGTCCAAACAACACACGACCTATTTAAACCACCACACTAACCATTGAAACCCACACCACCTTGTTTCATTCCTATTTCTTCAATAACTACTTCAAACCCATTGGTTGCATATGATCTTGATCGAGTACCAAAAAACCCAACAAATATCTACTTGCTACTACTTGTACCTGTTTTTGAACCATAACAAAACCAAAACACCATCTGTTGGAGAGCCTAAAACCCAACAAATAACACCACCATCAGAAATCTCTTAAATCTGCTGCTGCTACGCTCTTATTCTTCTGTTTTCCTGTATGAACACCAACTCAACTGCTAATTGTTATTTTTCTGTTTCTTTTAATTGAGAAATGAAAGATATAAAAAAAATAATGAAAGATGATGATTAAAGAGAAGTGTATTGATGAGCTGTAAAGAGGTGTTTGTTATTTCTTTTATCAAACTAACCCCACTACCACTCGATACAGCAGTTTTCATAATACCATTGGCTGACACATTCCAAATAAGAAAAACCCCACATGTTCAACTTGTGAAGTCGACGGCTGGTATCTCTTTTAATCAAACCATACAACTCAGTTTGGGCTACGGTTATGGTATTGTTTAATTGGGCCGTATAATTAATTCTGTGTTGGGCCAAAATAACTTGGTCCAACGGAGCAGTAGGCTAGCTGGGGGTCTGTCGAATTAAAATTATGAATATAGATAATGCTGGGTAGATTAATGAATGATAATGATGATGCTTATGTGACGATTATACATGATAAAGATGATTAGGGTACGATGATGATTAGGATAAGAATTGATGATGGAGGCGACTGTGATGATTTAAGATGATGGATGCTTCGATCATGATATAACAACGATGATAATGATGGTATGATGGCGAGATTAGATGATGTTTAAATAGAAAACGATGATGATGATGCTACATATATATGATGATGATGATGTTAAATGGGTTTTGTTTTAAGAAAAAGGAAATCGACAGAAATCGGGTTAAAGGATTTAAAATCCTAATTATTTCAAAAGATAATGTACAGAGGAATGGTTAGGAGTGTTTGGGTTGAGCGAGAGGTCGCGGGTTTGAGTCCAGGCAGTAGCGTTTTATTTTTAGAGCTCCTTTCTTCAAAGGTTATACTCTTTTATTATTATTTTTATTAATATTTATTATTATTATTATTATTATTATTATTATTATTATTATTATTATTATTATTATTATTATTATTATTATTATTATTATTATTATTATTATCATCATCATCATTATTATTATTATTATTGTTATTATTATTTATTATTGATTGTTATTAAGTAATTATTATTATTACTAATATTAGAAATAAGATTTTTAGTATAACTAATATTATTATCATTATTATTATTACTATTAGAATATATAGTATTATTATGATTAATATGACTATTAAAATTTCTATTAGAATCATCATTTTTATTAAAAGTACCATTATTATTTAAAATATTATTTTTATGAAAACTAACATTTTATCTTATCATTATTATCTTTTCTATTAAAATTGTTATTATTACTAACATTACTTTTATTTTTAGTATTATTATCAAAGCTATTAATATCAGTATCATTACTAAATCTAAATTACTTTTAATATTATTATTATCATCATAAAAAGATACAAATTTTTATTTATTATTATTGATATTATTTTACCAAATAGATAACTATATAAGAATATTTTTAAAACATATCACATAACAACATTAATATTTTCATAATAAATACTAATTATTTATCTAATGTATATTAAATAAAGAATAGTTAATTTAGTTATTAATGAAACATACAAGTTTCTGAAATAACAATTAATAATAATATCTAAACAAGTATATGCTTTAATAGATATATGAATAATATAGGTTAGTGAATCCAAGACCAACCCTACACTTCTTCAATGACGTCATATGTATTTTTACTACAAAATACAGTATGGTGAGTTTCATTACTCCCTTTTTAAATGTTTTTGCAATATATATATTTTTGGGACTGAGAATACATGCGCTGTTTTATAACTATTTTACGAAATAGAAACAAGTACTTAAAAACATTCTACGATTGAGTTACGAGTACACTGGATATCACCCCTTTATAGTCTGGTAATCTAAGAATTAGGAAATCGAGCTCCTAATTGATACGAATCCTAAGGATAGATCTATGGGCACTCACAAGCCCCAGTCAGAGAATTTGAACTGCTTTAGTACTTCGAAATAGGTATACAACCGCCAGCTTTAAAAGATATGATCTGTTTGTGAGGTGTACACAACCATCATATTTAAAAGAGTGGCCTGTTTATATGCTTTTGCATGACCGTGCGGAATGCCGGTATGCGGGGGATATTCTATATGCATCTTGTTAAGGTCGATTACCAGGTGTTTATATATCGTATGAATGATTTTACAGCAGTGAGCAGACCTGCACAGATTGTTTTCGAAATATGAGTATCTTGTGGTCTATTATATTATTGGAAATGGTTGTTTATGATAAACTAATGAACTCACCAACCTTTTGGTTGACACTTTAAAGCATGTTTATTCTCAGGTATGGAAGAAATCTTCCGCTGTGCATTTGCTCATTTTAGAGATATTACTTGGAGTCATTAATGACATATTTCAAAAGACGTTGCATTCGAGTCGTTGAGTTCATCAAGATTATCATTAAGTCAATTATAGTTGGATATACTATGAAATGGTATGCATGTCGTCAACTTTCGATGTAATGAAAGCTTGTCTTTTAAAAACAAATGTAATGCTTGTAAAATGTATCATATAGAGGTCAAGTACCTCGCGATGTAACCAAATGTAATGTATTCGTCCAGATGGATTAGGACGCGTCCTTTCAGGTTTATTGTGCCATTTAAAATTCTAGCTCGTGTTGTTGAAGTTGCGTATCGTTTGGAATTACCCGAAGAGCTTGCGGGGATCCATAATACATTTCATGTTTCCCATCTCTGTAAGTGTCTTACGGATGATTCTTCATGGATGCCATTTAGAGTATATTGAGCAGCCGATTGCTATACTCGAGGAGAAGGTGAAAAGGTTGAGAAATAAAGAGGTGAAAACTTTTAAAGTTCAATGGTGCCGGAGTAAAGGTTCCGAGTTTACTTGGGAGCCCGAAGAATTTGTGTTAATTTATCTTCCCTCTTATCATGCGGCTTGGATCACGAGGACGCGCTCTGATTCAAGTGGGGGAGAGTTGTAAGACCCAAATAATTGTTGTACAGATTGTAAATAGAGTACATAAAGTGTGGGATGCAATGTGTATTTAAACAGAAGACAGAACCTTCCCAGAACCTTGTACGCGCCGCGCACTAGCCCTGTGCACAGATTCCAGCTTTTTAAATTAAAGTTTAATGAGGGGCATTATTGTCCTTTCACATAAGGCTGGGTTTAGGTCACTTATGGTCAGTTTTGTGGTGGTTGAAACACATTCAACACAACCACCAACACCATCTTCAATTCCATTTCAATTTTAGAGAGAGAAACCCTTTGAGAGAGAGAAAGCTCAAATCAAGGAGGAAGAAGTTTGATTCGGGTTAAAGCTCAAGTATTAAAGTTGTTCATCTAGCTTTTAGCTACGTTTTGATTGTGGTGGTATGTCCTAACTTTGATTTTCCTTATTTTAATTTGTTTAAGGGTTAAGGTTTGGGTTAGTGATGAACATAAAACCCATATTTGGTGATTTTGGGTGTTCTTGGGTAAGATTGAGTCATGTGAACTCAATAATAACTAACCTAGGGTTTCAAAGTGTTAATTGGTGTCTATGAGTCTTAATTGGTTAGTTGATCACTAGCACACTTTGGGGTTAAGTGAATGGGTGTTAAGTGGGCTAGTGGATAACCTAAAATGGGTGTGTTAACCTTGAAATGATTCAAAGGAGTTTTGGGTGACCTAATTTGTCTAGTGAGTATGAAAATGCACTAAACTTATGTGAAAAAGTGTACTAAGACCATAATCGAATTAATGTTAGGGGTTTTGGCGTAAACCCGACCAAGTGTTAGAGTTAATGGTGCAAATGGGTCACGTTTGCACTATGGGTCAAAATGACACTTGTGTGGTGAGTGAGTTGGTTCACCAACTTGAATGTATGATTGATATTTTGCAAATATAATAGGTACGTTATATTGAAGTTGGCGAGCTCGAGTTATCATTCACCAAAAAGGTGTTGAGGTGAGTGGAATAATTATACATGTGTGTATGTAATGTATTTACTTATGTAAAATGTGATGTTGGTTTTAAGTTCGGGTATGCGATACCACATCGTGTTGGCATGGGATGAGGGTTTAAAGTTCGGGTATATGATAAATCATCATCATCGTGTGTGTGTGCGGTCGTGAAGTGTGGGTTTTAAAGTTCGGGTATGTGATACCACATTTCACGTGACGGGTGGGTTTTAAGTCCGGGTATGTGATGCCACACAACAGACTAGTGATGCATACTACTGGCGTCTGCGTGGCTAACGGTTCATTCGCGTGAATCGTTCCCTTTGTATGATTGGTTAACCATGGTTATGTGATGTAGTGTGGCTATAACAACCCGTCCTTATCCACCTGGACGAAGTCATCAACATTTGGTCCCATTGCGATGATCGACTCCAAGTAATGTCCTTAAAATGAGCAAATGCACAGCAGAAGACTTAATTCGTACCTGAGAATAAACATGCTTAAAAGTGTCAACCAAAAGGTTGGTGAGTTCATAGGTTTATCATAAGAATCTTTTCAATATATTAATAGACCACAAGATTTCATTATTTATAAACATAATACACTCGCAAGTGTATGTAAAGCATTCTAAGTGGTTGAGCACTTGGTAACCATACTTAACATTTAATCACGTCGCATATTCCCTTTATTATAAAATCTCACTACACCGTACCAAGTGTAGTCACCGAAACGAAGTACTGTGCAACCGTTGAATACTGGTCGTCCAGTCCGGTTGGGGTTGTCAGGCCTGATAGATCTATCAACAGGATTCGCATTTACAATACAACATGTAAATAGTAGTTACCAAGCTACAGGGAAGTATGCCAGTGGTACAACTCAACGTAGAATATATTTTTAAGTACTTGTGTCTATTTCGTAAACATTTATAAAAGCAGCGCATGTATTCTCAGCCCAAAAATATATATTGCAAAAACAATTAAAAAGGGAGCAAATGAAACTCACCATACTGTATTTCGTAGTAAAAATACATATAACATCATTGAACAAGTGTAGGGTTGTTCTCGGATTCACGAACCTCATAGAAGTAATCCTTAAAAAAAATGCCCAAGTCCGGGTTTGAACCCGCAACCTCCCGCTAACCCGTTAACACTCCTAAACCTTTGATCCGCCAGTTACATTAATGTAATAGTTTGCGTTTTCAGTTATTTAACCCGTATGAAATGGTTATCATCTCGACCAAATTTTTCTATCATCATTATCACGAATCCTAATAACCATTATCATCATCGAAACATGATCATCATGTCATCCTTACCATTATCAACTAATTTATGGATTTGGTGGTGGTTTATTCATAAGTAAACATAGTAGAGGCCCAATGTTTAAAATGAGTTTAAGGCCCAACGGAATTCTCGGCCCAACTACTCCAACCCTACGGCCCAAATAAGGGAAACGATATCTAGCTCGATAGCTTATTTCCTTGTAAAATTCGTCTTCATACAGACCCCACCCTCTTCATCATTATTTTTATAGGATCATCACCTCGTCACTTCCCAATATCACAAACACAACAGCCAAATTACCGACAAATTATTAATAATACTTGGTATAACTATTAAATAATTAAGTATGACTAAAAGTATCATCTTCCTTTATTGAATTTTGATTCTCTTCATCCATCTTCCTCTTCGTGTAACTGTATTAAAGATGAACTCGTATAGCAGCAGACAACGAGAAGAAATAAAATAGATAAGGTGTTTGGCTCTTGTCTGGCTCAAACTGAAAACAAGGTTAGTACCTGCAAATTTTTGCGGCAGTAAATGGTGTTTGCAGGGGTGTGGGTGATAATTGCATTGGTGGTATTTGAACTGGCACAGGAACAAGTTTCGATGGGGTGTGGATTTTGAGTCGTCTTTGAGCAACAACCCATGGTGGGTTTCAATTTGGATTTGGTTGCTTGGAATAGAAACAGAAACGTAGTAGCAGAAGCAATGATGATGGCGGTTTAACAGTTTTGTGGTGGTGAAAGGTAATGTAAGGTGATGGTTATTACGGGTTCACGAGAGAAGATTTTCAAGAATGAAGGAGGAGAGAGAGAAGAGAGAGGAAAGTTAACCGGTGATGAAGTGGCGGGTTTATGGTGATTAAATGATGACGATTTGAAGGTGATAGAGGTTGGATGGTGATTGTCTTGGTGTGTTGTGGTTCATCACTTATGCATTTAACGAAGGTGGTTTAGGTGATGGAATTCGATGGAGGATAAAGAAAGAAGGAAAAAGTGGTGATCGATGGTTGTGAATGTGTAGGGTGGCGATGGGATGGTGGTTGTAATCGTGAGTGAGTTAAAGGATGGTGGTTCATGATGGTTGAGTGGTGGTGATTGGTCGTCCTTCATATAGAAACAGAAAAAAAAATCATTGTTGCAGGATGGTTCTTTATGATGGCCGCCGTAATAGTGTTTGTAGGGTGATGGAAGCAGGTCGTTGGTGGTGATGAGTTGTAGCAGTAAGATGTAGTAGTAGGGAGTCGAGTGGTGTTTTGATGATAGACAAGATGATGTTTATGATCATATTGATAATCAATAAAGAAGAAATAAAAAAAATAATGAGGTGGGTTCTTCTCCATTTATCCATCTACGTTTATATATAAAATATTACATGTGATTCAAAAATCACCAATCATTAAAAATGTGTTACAGCTCATAAGTAATAGGAGTAATATAATAATAATACCATATAAATATCATGAATAAGAGAAAACGTGTAAACATAAATTAATAAAAAAAATTATATTAGCTGTCACTTCTTGATTCTTCTTACCGACCTTTTTAACATGGAAATTATATCGTGGTCCGTTGTTAAACAGTTAGCGTATAAAAGTGTCCCTAAAAAATCTCAAATTTTTAGGTTAAGTATATTTAATTATTTCAGTCATTACCTGTTTGGAACCTGATTAAAAAGGTTCGTTAGTTATTTATTTTCTGTTCCATTTAACATGTATAGAGTACTAAAACTTAACTTAATATATTTAAATATATTTTTAACAAGCCTAAAGATTTATATCACCTAATCATAGACCAACGTTTACTTTTAAATTCTCATAAGTTTGTTTTTAACTCGTTTAATATCAATCGAATGATAAATGAGTGTCACCGTCGTTTACTAAATAAATTCGAAATCACATATATATATATATATATATATATATACACACACATATTTATTTACAATCAATTGTTCGTGAATCGTCGAGAACAGTCGAAGGTCGATTGAATACATGAAACAGTTCGAAATTTTTTGAGACTCAACCTAACAGACTTAGCTTATCGTGTCAAAAATATTAAATCGTATCGAGAGTTTCATTTAAAATTAGTCGAAATTTTCCGGGTCGTGACAGTACCTACCCGTTAAAGAAATTTCGTCCCCGAAATTTGAGTGAGGGCGTCATGGCTAACAATAAGAGTGTTTTCATGACGAATATGAAGTGATAATGAAATTTTATCATCATTGAGTAATATAGATAAAATAATTCGATCATGCGAAGCGTACGAGTGAAGCTATCACAAAAGAGTGAGAAGTTTCGTCCTAACTTTTGACGTAGTCATGGTAGATTTTCTGAATTCAAGGAGTTTATAGGCTCTATTGAGTCGACAGCAATCGTCGATTTATTGGTGACTTGACTGACTCTTAGAGCCTAAATTAAATTCCAGGCAGGATTTAAAACCCATGGAAATTTGATTCTACCATTTTCATGGCGTCTACTTATTTTTATTTTATTTTTTTTTATTTTTTTTTTAAACTTTTTCCTACTTAAAGGCCGGAGGTCCTCTCGGAAGCAATCTCTTTATCCGTCGAATAGAGAGAGGGATAACTTTCTCTACTTTTGAGAGTGTTTCACTCTGGGTGGAGAAATGACTTGTCTTTATTCTTGGATAGGGGAAGGATTGTCTACATCTCACCTCCCCCATACACCACTCATGTGGTATTGGGTTTTGTTGTTGTTGTTGTTGTATTAGTAACCTGTTGGAATTACGGAAGAACAGAAATATCAAGGAATTATTTCCGTGATATGTTTAGAGATTAAGTAGAATGAAAGAGTCGTGTAACATGGCACATGATGAGGATAAGGTCGATGATCATCATCACGTTACATTAGAAATTTAGCATGACTTACTGTAATATAATCTCGTTAGCCAAGTGTCATTATATTATACTAACCCATGTTTCAGTTCCCAACACTTCTCCACAATTCATTCATAATCTATACGTAGATTTTACAGAAGTTTTCAATATAATGGGGTACTGAAAACACGAAGAGGTAGATAATTTCGGACAAGAATATTTATGAAAATATCCTCAGAAATATCGAGGATATTTATGATGATATTTTGGAGTTTCTAAGTTCGAAGGTTGATGAAGAAAGATTTTTCCGCAAGATTTTAACATGACTTTGGAGCAAGATATTCTCTAAAGATTTTATCGGATCCAGAATTACCTGGATTCTTTGAATATAAGGTTTTGTCCTTGTATTTATCCTTGGTCTCCTTCATGGTGTGATCATTCCGATTTTCAGTACCAAATTTTCTATCGAGCGTCCCAAACACTTCCTTCTTTATCATCAACTTTTGGCCATTATGACCATCTACAACATGCTGCTTCGTCAGCATTTCAAAGTTAACGGATCTAGATCATCGGTTATCAAATCGAGGTGGTTTCAGGAGATTTGTGTTTTTAGATGATTAAACGCTAATGGTAACATGGTGAAATATAAAAGGTTCTCCGGTAACAATATATATATATATCAAGGTTATAATAAGGTTGTTTCGAATGAAAGATTGAAATTGTCTTGCTGGAGCTGTGACAAAATTGACTAATTTGAAGAAGAATTGCAAAGTTATTTTGGGTAATAATAACACTAAAGGAATTAGCATAACTATATGTTAAACGTTTACTCAGTTTCCGAGAGTTTTTCAGATGCATATCTATATGCATCAATCTTTTCTTCCGTAGATGAAGTGCGGCTGGTCCATCCTCCCGATCGAGGTGTTTTCAAAAAATCATGAAAAGATTTGAACGCGGATTGTAACTGTCGAGGTACAAATGAGGTTTAAGATGGATTCAAGTGGCAAACTTGAAGAATTGTTTAGTTTCATATGTTATAATCAATATTTTAATTCATTTTAATTGTCCAAAGTTAGCAGTCCAATAGTCCAATTGTCCAATAGTCCAATAAATTCATATATAATTTAATTTATAATATTCGAATTAATTAATACGTATCGTGACCCGTGTACCGGTCTCAGTATTGATCACAACTCAAACCATATATATATTTTGGAATCAACTTCAACCCTGTATAGTCAACTCCAACATTCACATATAGAGTGTCTATGGTTGTTCCGAAATATATATATATAGATGGGTCGATATGATAGGTCGAAACCTTGTATACGTGTCCCATTATTTAAAGTGCATAAAATAAATACAGAAATTAAATGACGATAAATAAAATTGCGAGAATGTAAATTGTGAGAATGTAAATTGCGAGAATGTAAATTGCGAGAAATAAAATGTAACCAGTTAGCTAGGAATAGTTAGCTAGGAACAGTTAGTGTGGATTCTTAACAATATTTCGATTAGTTAATTCGTTTGTTTCTAACAAATTTTATTTTATCCAATGTTTTCTTCATTATGCCACTTGCTAGATTTTGATAAGTCAAAATCCACTTATGAAATTGAATGAAAAGGGTTATTCTGCGGTGAACGGATACGTATATTGGTGGATGTAAGTAGGATAGTAAATGACTGTTGAATCAGATTCGAAGAATGTACAGTGTAACTTATTAATGTGAAATCTAAATATTCCTCGGGTATTACCTACCCGTTAAAATATTTTCACCATTAACAGTTTGTACAAAAGAATTTTTAATTACAATCTTTATGAAAATATACTTGCATATATATTTTCTGCAGATGTAATCATGGATTTAATGAGCCAATAAGATATTAAACTCATTTGATTTATCGTTAGTACTAGATTACATAATCTCTAAAACTTTAGAAATTACATAATCGCCATGTCGAGCGAAGATAATCAATGTAGAACAATATGTAGAACGAAGATAAAGCAGATAGAACGATACGTAGAACGATGATTATGCTAGAGGTACAGAATGAGATGTTGAGGCATGTGATGTTGAAACTTGGGTTGTTGTTGGTACTGTTGGTGCCGGTGATGTTGTTGGAGCTGTTAATTTTTACACTATATTCTCCAAAGTCACTACTCGAGCGCGAAGCTCGTTGACTTCTTCTATTACTCCGGGATGATTGTCGGTCAGAACAAGCGGATGAATAAGGTTGAGAATTTTTTTTAGATAGAAGATAATCATGACGAGCTACCCTGGAGATGAGGCTAAAATGGTGTTTTGGATAGGTTCATCGGTAAGTGCTTCAGGTTCTTCGCCGAGGGTGAATTCGGTCGGTGGAAGGAAAGGATCGGCTTCTTCTCGTCTCCATTGATTAAGTCAACTACGGACACATCAGATGAATTGGTGATGACTAACTGGTTGATCCATTCCGGTTACACTGCTTTCGGAGCTTGAGTGGGACTCCATATCGGAATCTGAGGAGCTTGAACTAGTGGTGAGTTCCATTTTGCTCGGTTAGATAAAGAGTTTTTGGTATGAAATGAATTTCGAATATCGGATGATATTCTAATTACATAGAATATCTATATATAGTACAAAAGATCCCGTAGATTACGAAGGGATTTAAAGAAACGTGTTAGATAAAGTCTACAGTAACAGATATGCAAAGATATGAATTTATCTGTACACTATCTATCAAATAAGTGCAGGAAGTCGTGTCTAGACTTAGGAATGATAAGCAAGTAATTTTTTCACTAGGAATGATAAACAATACTTATAATATGCAGCTAAGGTCGAAGTCCAGACTTGCTAATGCATCCTAACAACTATCAGTTAGACACACTAATGCAAGACCTGGTTCGCTAGGACCAACGATCTGATACCAAGTATAACAAACCATCCTTATCCACCTGGATGAAGTCATCAACATTTGGTCCCATTGCGATGATCGACTCCAAGTAATGTCCTTAAAATGTGAAAATGCACAGCGAAAGACTTAATTCGTACCTGAGAATAAATATGCTTAAAAGTGTCAACCAAAAGGTTGGTGAGTTCATAGGTTTATCATAACAATCTTTTCAATATATTAATAGACCACAAGATTTTATTATTTATAAACATAATACACTCGCAAGTGTATGTAAAGCATTCTAAGTGGTTGAGCACTTGCTAACCATACTTAACATTTAATCACGTCGCATATTCCCTTTATTATGAAATCTCACTACACCGTACCAAGTGTAGTCACCGAAACGAAGTACTGTGCAACCGTTGAATACTGGTCGTCCAGTCCGGTTGGGGTTGTCAGGCCCGATAGATCTATCAACAGGATTCGCGTTTACAATACAACATGTAAATAGTAGTTACCAAGCTACAGGGAAGTATGCCAGTGGTACAACTCAACGTAGAATATATTTTTAAGTACTTGTGTCTATTTCGTAAACATTTATAAAAGCAGCGCATGTATTCTCAGCCCAAAAATATATATTGCAAAAACAATTAAAAAGGGAGCAAATGAAACTCACCATACTGTATTTCGTAGTAAAAATACATATAACATCATTGAACAAGTGTAGGGTTGTTCTCGGATTCACGAACCTCATAGAAGTAATCCTTAAAAAAAATGCCCAAGTTCGGGTTTGAACCCGCAACCTCCCGCTAACCCGTTAACACTCCTAAACCTTTGATCCGCCAGTTACATTAATGTAATAGTTCACATTTTTAGTTATTTAACCCGTATGAAACGGTTATCATCTCGACCAAATTTTTCTATCATCATTATCACGAATCCTAATAACCATTATCATCATCGAAACATGATCATCATGTCATCCTTATCATTATCAACTAATTTATGGATTTGGTGGTGATTTATTCATAAGTAAACATAGTAGAGGCCCAATGTTTAAAATGAGTTTAAGGCCTAACGGAATTCTCGGCCCAACTACTCCAACCCTACGGCCCAAATAAGGGAAACGATATCTAGCTCGATAGCTTATTTCCTTGTAAAATTCGTCTTCATACAGACCCCACCCTCTTCATCATTATTTTTATAGGATCATCACCTCGTCACTTCCCAATATCACAAACACAACAGCCAAATTACCGACAAATTATTAATAATACTTGGTATAACTATTAAATAATTAAGTATGACCAAAAGTATCATCTTCCTTAATTGAATTTTGATTCTCTTCATCCATCTTCCTCTTCGTGTAACTGTATTAATGATGAACTCGTATAGCTGCAGACAACGAGAAGAAAGAAAATAGATAAGGTGTTTGGCTCTTGTCTGGCTCAAACTGAAAACAAGGTTAGTACCTGCGAATTTTTGTGGCAGTAAATGGTGTTTGCAGGGGTGTGGGTGATAATTGCATTGGTGGTATTTGAACTGACACAGGAACAAGTTTCGATGGGGTGTGGATTTTGAGTCGTCTTTGAGCAGAAACCCATGGTGGGTTTCAATTTGGATTTGGCTATTGGAATAGAAACAGAAATGTAGTAGCAGAAGCAATGATGATGGCAGTTTAACAGTTTTGTGGTGGTGAAAGGTAATGTAAGGTGATGGTTATTACGGGTTCACGAGAGAAGATTTTCAAGAATGAAGAAGGAGAGAGAGAAGAGAGAGGAAAGTTAACCGGTGATGAAGTGGCGGGTTTATGGTGATTAAATGATGACGATTTAAAGGTGATGGAGGTTGGATGGTGATTGTCTTGGTGTGTTGTGGTTCATCACTTATGCATTTAACGAAGGTGGTTTAGGTGATGGAATTCGATGGAGGAGAAAGAAAGAAGGAAAAAGTGGTGATCGATGGTTGTGAATGTGTAGGGTGGCGATGGGATGGTGGTTGTAATCGTGAGTGAGTTGAAGGATGGTGGTTCATGATGGTTGAGTGGTGGTGATTGGTCGTCCTTCATACAGAAACAGAAAAAAAAATCATTGTTGCAGGATGGTTCTTTATGATGGCCGCCGTAATAGTGTTTGTAGGGTGATGGAAGCAGGTCGTTGGTGGTGATGAGTTGTAGCAGTAAGATGTAGTAGTAGGGAGTCGAGTGGTGTTTTGATGATAGACAAGATGATGTTTATGATCATATTGATAATCAATAAAGAAGAAATAAAAAAAATAATGAGGTGGGTTCTTCTCCATTTATCCATCTACGTTTATATATAAAATATTACATGTGATTCAAAAATCACCAATCATTAAAAATGTGTTACAGCTCATATGTAATAGGAGTAATATAATAATAATACCATATAAATATCAAGAATAAGAGAAAATGTGTAAACATAAATTAATAAAAAAAATTATATTAGCTGTCACTTCTTGATTCTTCTTACCGACGTTTTTAACATGGAAATTATATCGTGGTCCGTTGTTAAACAGTTAGCGTATAAAAGTGTCCCTAAAAAATATCAAATTTTTAGGTTAAGTATATTTAATTATTTCAGTCATTACCTATTTGGAACCTGATTAAAAAGGTTCGTTAGTTATTTATTTTCTGTTCCATTTAACATGTACAGAGTACTAAAACTTAATATATTTAAATATATTTTTAACAAGCCTAAGATTTATATCACCTAATCATAGACCAACGTTTACTTTTAAATTCTCATAAGTTTGTTTTTAACTCGTTTAATATCAATCGAATGATAAATGAGTGTCACCGTCGTTTACTAAATCAATTCGAAATCATATATATATATATATATATATATATATATATATATATATATATATATATATATATATATATATATATATATATATATATATATATACAGACACACACACACACATATTTATTTACAATCAATTGTTCGTGAATCATCGAGAACAGACGAAGGTCGATTGAATACATGAAACAGTTCGAAATTTTTTGAGACTCAACCTAACAGACTTAGCTTATCGTGTCAAAAATATTAAATCGTATCGAGAGTTTGATTTAAAATTAGTCGAAATTTTCCGGGTCGTGACAGTGGCATATTATATTTTTCGCGTTATATGCTATTGTTGTGCTAGCTTGTGTTATCGGAGGTTTAGCGTTATACTTTGCGATGGTATGCTAATTTAAATGCTAGCGTGTATGAGGTAATTGTGTAAGTTATTGCAAGTAAGTAGGTTATATATGTATGTGTATAATTATTGCATTCACTAAGCTTTGCTTACCCTCTCGTTGTTTACCTTTTTATAGGCTCCGGCGTGGACAAGGGGAAGGGTATACGTTTGGACTAGTGATCCCGCTTCATTGTGTTAGGAGAAGCTTTTGAGACGTTTAGCTTTTGAAAGTTCGACCAAGTTATGCGTAGTTTAACCCCAAACACCATGCTCGAAGTGTCGTTTGGAAATTAAACTTTTGTGGTCGAAACTTATATTTTGTACGAAACTCGTATTTCGGCATATGAGGGCCCGGTTTCGTAAAACTTGTTTTATTATTGAAACGTGTTAGTTTTAACTATTATAATGTGTTATGAAAAGCTTTTCATCTAAAAGTGTCGGGAAGTGGGAGATCTTTAAACGAAAATTGAACATTTTGGACAGCAGGCTGCCAGGCCTTGTGCGCGCCGCGCACAACAGGACTGCGCACCGCGTACTACACAGTGTATAAAAAAAGTTCGTGTATGCAGTTGGATAACGGGTTGGGTTGTTACATAATTCTTATTAAAGAATTAAAGATATATTTTTATGTCTTTTTATAGGATAGATTTTTATCTCTTAGGAAAGAGAAGCTTTAAAAGATTAACAAAGAAATAAAGTAAAGCAAGGAATTGAAGATTCAAAATAAACAAATAAAAGTAAAAGTAGTTACATGAACAACCAACTCATACGGGAATCATATTAGGCAAGTTTCATAACTTATATTAACACAAAGCAGAATAACAATCATAGACCAACTATTATCCCTTAATAGGTTAAGCTAAGTGTTGCATATCATTCAATAGGTAGGACTTAAAGTATATGCTAGATATGTGATGTGCATAACTAACATCTTAATTCTTCATGTCCAATTTAATTACATGATACACATTAATCTTGTGATGAGGATCAATATGCAAATAGACTGACAAATCATATAAGCTATTAAATACCAAGTAGATCAACTCAAGTTACTAGCTGAAAGTCAATTACTACTAAGTTCTCATGCAATCATTAATTAAACAAATCCAAACAAAGGTTCTTCGATTAAGCCTAACAATATCAAATTCTATTATATAAGCGTAATTCCTTTTAAACAAGTTTATCACTATTAAGCTTTTTAACTTAGTTGCATGCAATCCAATTTAACAAGTTTGATGAACTAGATCTAAACAAGTAGCATGAATCGAATAATAGATCATCGAATCAAGTACTAATCAATCCTAAAATCATGTTATTTAATAATTAAGCATGGCAAACAAGTGTATTTAAGCAAAACAGATTCGAAAAATTCAAACATCATTACAGAAACTCGACCATACAGATCTGGAAAAGAACCAGGAACTATACAGATAAAGCACACGAAGCTGGCGGCTTCCTTCCAACCAAGCCGGTGGCTTGAAAGGTGAGGCCGGCGGCTTCATTTTATTCCCAGATGAAGTTCAGTTTTCGTCCACGTAACCACTATGAACGTTTAGTTCATAGCAGAAGACGAATAGAAACAATTACAGTAAATAAAATAGATAAAACAGTACAATAAAGATAGAATCATACCTTAAAAAGGTAGATGTAAGAAACTTGAATTAAAAACTTGAATGAATCTTGATTACAATGAATAAATCTAACCTAAGGGTTTAGAGAAAACCCTAAAAAGAAAAACGAACTAAACAAAATTATTGAATTCTGAAAACTACATATGATAACTGAGACCAGAGGCTTTTATTTATAATGTTCAGGGACGGTGGCCAAGCTGGCGGCTTCAGTGGGAAGCCGACGGCTTGCCTTAGGTCGGTGACTCCTTTTGCAAGTTTAACTTAATCAGCAAGCTCAAATCTTCTAACTATCATAATTAAGCCGGCGGCTTCAGGGAAGGCCGGCAGCTTCAAAGATCCGCAAATCTTTCTGATTTTGTTTCCATTTTTACTTGAACTTTGTCAACAAGTTGAGAAACCGTGTTCATTAGGCCGGCGGCTTCAGGATGAAGTCGGCGGCTTCCTTTGCTTTTTACTTGATCAACACGTTCTTTTAATTTTACAGAGATTCTGGAATATTCTTGTAGTGACCCGAACTTTTCCATGTTTATATATATTAATTGAGATTGATATTTACATGATTAAATGTTTCCAACATGTTAAGCAATCAAACTTGTTAAGACTTGATTAATTGAAATAGGTTTCATATAGACAATTGACCACCCAAGTTGACCGGTGATTCACGAACGTTAAAACTTGTAAAAACTATATGATGACATATATATGGTTATATATATAGTTAACATGATATTATGATAATTAAACATATCATTAAGTATATTAACAATGAACTACATATGTAAAAACAAGACTACTAACTTAATGATTTTGAAACGAGACATATATGTAACGATTATCGTTGTAACGACATTTAATGTATATATATCATATTAAGAGATATTCGTACATCATAATATCATGATAATATAATAATTTAAAATCTCTTTTGATATTATAAACATTGGGTTAACAACATTTAACAAGATCGTTAACCTAAAGGTTTCAAAACAACATTTACATGTAACGACTAACGATGACTTAACGACTCAGTTAAAATGTATATACATGTAGTGTTTTAATATATATTCATACACTTTTGAAAGACTTCAAGACACTTATCAAAATACTTTTACTTAACAAAAATGCTTACAATTACATCCTCGTTCAGTTTCATCAACAATTCTACTCGTATGCACCCGTATTCGTACTCGTACAATACACAGCTTTTAGATGTATGTACTATTGGTATATACACTCCAATGATCAGCTCTTAGCAGCCCATGTGAGTCACCTAACACATGTGGGAACCATCATTTGGCAACTAGCATGAAATATCTCATAAAATTACAAAAATATGAGTAATCATTCATGACTTATTTACATGAAAACAAAATTACATATCCTTTATATCTAATCCATACACCAACGACCAAAAATACCTACAAACACTTTCATTCTTCAATTTTCTTCATCTAATTGATCTCTCTCAAGTTCTATCTTCAAGTTCTAAGTGTTCTTCATAAATTCCAAAAGTTCTAGTTTCATAAAATCAAGAATACTTTCAAGTTTGCTAGCTCACTTCCAATCTTGTAAGGTGATCATCCAACCTCAAGAAATATTTGTTTCTTACAGTAGGTTATCATTCTAATACAAGGTAATAATCATATTCAAACTTTGGTTCAATTTCTATAACTATAACAATCTTATTTCAAGTGATGATCTTACTTGAACTTGTTTTCGTGTCATGATTCTGCTTCAAGAACTTCGAGCCATCCAAGGATCCATTGATGCTAGATCCATTTTCCTCTCTTCCAGTAGGTTTATCCAAGGAAATTAAGGTAGTAATGATGTTCATAACATCATTCGATTCATACATATAAAGCTATCTTATTCGAAGGTTTAAACTTGTAATCACTAGAACATAGTTTAGTTAATTCTAAACTTGTTCGCAAACAAAAGTTAATCCTTCTAACTTGACTTTTAAAATCAACTAAACACATGTTCTATATCTATATGATATGCTAACTTAATGATTTAAAACCTGAAAACACGAAAAACACCGTAAAACCGGATTTACGCCGTCGTAGTAACACCGCGGGCTGTTTTGGGTTAGTTAATTAAAAACTATGATAAAATTTGATTTAAAAGTTGTTATTCTGAGAAAATAATTTTTATTATAAACATGAAACTATATCCAAAAATTATGGTTAAACTCAAAGTGGAAGTATGTTTTCTAAAATGGTCATCTAGACGTCGTTCTTTCGACTGAAATGACTACCTTTACAAAAATGACTTGTAACTTATTTTTCCGACTATAAACCTATACTTTTTCTGTTTAGATTCATAAAATATAGTTCAATATGAAACCATATCAATTTGATTCACTCAAAACGGATTTAAAATGAAGAAGTTATGGGTAAAACAAGATTGGATAATTTTTCTCATTTTAGCTACGTGAAAATTGGTAACAAATCTATTCCAACCATAACTTAATCAACTTGTATTGTATATTATGTAATCTTGAGATACCATAGACACGTATACAATGTTTCGACCTATCATGTCGACACATCTATATATATTTCGGAACAACCATAGACACTCTATATGTGAATGTTGGAGTTAGCTATACAGGGTTGAGGTTGATTCCAAAATATATATAGTTTGAGTTGTGATCAATACTGAGATATGTATACACTGGGTCGTGGATTGATTCAAGATAATATTTATCGATTTATTTCTGTACATCTAACTGTGGACAACTAGTTGTAGGTTACTAACGAGGACAGCTGACTTAATAAACTTAAAACATCAAAATATATTAAAAGTGTTGTAAATATATTTTGAACATACTTTGATATATATGTATATATTGTTATAGGTTCGTGAATCAACCAGTGGCCAAGTCTTACTTCCCGACGAAGTAAAAATCTGTGAAAGTGAGTTATAGTCCCACTTTTAAAATCTAATATTTTTGGGATGAGAATACATGCAGGTTTTATAAATGATTTACAAAATAGACACAAATACGTGAAACTACATTCTATGGTTGAATTATCGAAATCGAATATGCCCCTTTTTATTAAGTCTGGTAATCTAAGAATTAGGGAACAGACACCCTAATTGACGCGAATCCTAAAGATAGATCTATTGGGCCTAACAAACCCCATCCAAAGTACCGGATGCTTTAGTACTTCGAAATTTATATCATATCCGAAGGGTGTCCCGGAATGATGGGGATATTCTTATATATGCATCTTGTTAATGTCGGTTACCAGGTGTTCACCATATGAATGATTTTTATCTCTATGTATGGGATGTGTATTGAAATAAGAAATCTTGTGGTCTATTATTATGATTTGATATATATAGGTTAAACCTATAACTCACCAACATTTTTGTTGACGTTTTAAGCATGTTTATTCTCAGGTGATTATTAAGAGCTTCCGCTGTCGCATACTTAAATAAGGACAAGATTTGGAGTCCATACTTGTATGATATTGTGTAAAAACTGCATTCAAGAAACTTATTTTGTTGTAACATATTTGTATTGTAAACCATTATGTAATGGTCGTGTGTAAACATGATATTTTAGATTATCATTATTTGATAATCTACGTAATGCTTTTTAAAACCTTTATCTATGAAATAAAGGTTATGGTTTGTTTTAAAAATGAATGCAGTCTTTGAAAAACGTCTCATATAGAGGTCAAAACCTCGCAACGAAATCAATTAATATGGAACGTTTTTAATCAATAAGAACGGGACATTTCAGTTGGTATCCAAGCGTTGGTCTTAGAGAACCAGAATTTTGTATTAGTGTGTCTTATCGAGTTTGTTAGGATGCATTAGTGAGTCTGGACTTCGACCGTGTTTACTTGAAAAATGATTGCTTAACAAATTTTGTTGGAAACTATATATTTTTAACATGTGAATATTATGTGATATATTAATCTCTTAACGCGTTTGATATTATGTGATAGATGTCTACCTTTAGAACAAGTCCCATTGACTCACCTAATAATAAGGAAGAGTCAAATGTAAATTGGAATGATTCGTGGACTGATTCACAAGTTCCCGAAGAGGAACAGGAAGAAGAGTCGGAACCGGAAGAAGAATCGGAACCGGAAGAAGAATCGGAACCGGATGAAGAAATAGAACCGGTGGGGGAAATAATAAAACGGTTAAGTAAAAGAAAATCCTCAACCAACCGACCAAGGTTAATTATGGTCAATGGTGTTTCCGCCAAAAAAGCAAAATATTGGGAGGATTACCAATTCTCCGATGAATCGGATTCCGACGAGAATTCCGATGATGTTATAGAAATTACCCCAACTGAATTTAAAAAGGCAAAAGAAAATAATAAGGGAAAGGGCATAAAAATAGAGAAATCTAATTCCAACCCCGATGAACTTTATATGTATCGTCAACCCCCGAAGTCCTTAAGTTGTAACAATGACCCGGGAACCTCTAAACCACCAAGTTTTTCTAAACCAATGTGGACAACGACGGCTCGTATTAGGGGAACATCATATATCCCTAGAAACTTGGCAAAACGAACCAAAACCGAAGAAGAAGAAACGAGCGAGTCGGAATAAGATAGTTGTATTCGTGTGGTGTAATATATGTAATATAGTGTGCTTATACTTTATGATATATGTAAAAATTGCTTGTATTAATAAGTATTTTTTTTATGAATCTAACTCTTGTCTATTTTACAGTTTAAAAACACAAAATGGATAGACAACCCAATATTTTAAGAGACCTACCCGGAGACATGATTGATGAAATCTTGTCTAGAGTCGGCCAGAATTCCTCGGCACAACTATTTAAGGCGAGATCAGTTTGTAAGACATTCGAAGAACGTTTCAAGAATGTCTTGGTTTATAAGAGACTTTCGTTTAAAAGATGGGGGATATCACATTGGGAAACCCATAAGTTACGATGTGTTTACTTTGACGCATATATTGCGGGGAACCCAAATGCTATTTTACGCAACGGGTTAAGAAATTATTTTGACTCAATGTATCCGAATATAGGACTTCGTGATTTAGAAAAAGCGGCTAACATGCAACATAAAGAAGCATGCTATGCTTTCGGATTAGTAATGTTCGCTTCTCACCAAAGTGAGAAAAAGAACATCGGGCTACAACTATTAAACAAAACGTTCCCACAAGTGACGGAGTCGGTAATTGGGGTAAGAAATGAGGTTTTTAGATTGTTACGGGACTGTTGGACATTACGCAACCCTCGTCCCTTTGACGATGTTACAACACGTTGTCTTATCAACGGCCATAACGGTTATGTTCCACAAGACCAAGGATGGGAAGTAGTCCTAGTAAAACCAGAATGCATGACTTGTTTCTGGACGTATGAATTACGTGTCTTTATTGCCTTTGCTGAACGACTTGTGTACTAGCTAGAATTATCTTCACAACCATCTTGTATCAAATTTATTGTGTGCTATATTTCATGCTATATGTAAAATAAGCGGTATTGTAAGTTTGTAAAATGTTGTGTAAAAGTTTGAACGCGAAATATTATTATAATCAGTTTTTCATATAGAATTGTAGTAGTTGAATTGTATATTAGCTACTAAGTATGAACTTAACGGGTAGGTACTACCCGAATTTAAACTTATAAAACGCTAATATGAAGAAAAAACTTTTATAAATGAGTTCATATTATGATGCGAAATACTATTAACTACTCTTAATATTTTGTATGATTAACTTGTTCCATTTGACTATTTTGAAGGAAATGGCACCGACTACTCGACACACCGTGAATATGAATGAAGAGGAATTCCGTACTTTTCTAGCTTCAAACATAGCCGCAGTACAGGCTGCACTACATACCAACAATAACCTTGGATCTAGCAGTACAGGAAATCGTGTAGGATGCACCTACAAAGAATTCACTACCTGCAAACCTTTGGAATTTGATGGAACCGAAGGACCGATCGGATTGAAACGGTGGACCGAGAAGGTCGAATCGGTGTTTGCCATAAGTAAGTGTACTGAAGAGGACAAAGTGAAGTACGCTACGCATACCTTCACAGGTTCTGCATTAACATGGTGGAATACCTATCTAGAGCAAGTGGGACAAGATGATGCGTACGCACTACCGTGGTCAGCATTCAAGCACTTGATGAACGAGAAATACCGTCCCAGAACCGAGGTCAATAAGCTCAAGACAGAACTTAGAGGGTTACGAACCCAAGGATTTGATATTACCACGTACGAAAGACGATTCACAGAATTGTGCCTATTGTGTCCGGGAGCATTCGAAGATGAGGAAGAGAAGATCGACGCATTTGTGAAAGGATTACCGGAAAGAATCCAAGAAGATATAAGTTCACATGAGCCCGCCTCCATACAACAGGCATGTAGAATGGCTCACAAACTAGTGAACCAGATTGAAGAAAGAATTAAAGAACAGACTGCTGAAGAGGCCAATGTGAAGCAAGTCAAAAGAAAGTGGGAGGAAAATGGTGATAAGAATCACCAATACAACAACAACAGCAATTACAACAATAATCGCAACAATTATGCCAACAATCGCAACATCAATCGCAACTACAACAAATGGCCCAACAACAACAACAACAACAACAACAGCAACTACAACAATCATCCCAACAACAATAATAACCGCAACAACAACAACAATCAGAAGCAGCTATGCCAAAGGTGTGAAAAGTATCACTCGGGGTTCTGCACCAAATTTTGCAACAAGTGTAAAAGAAATGGTCATAGCGCGGCGAAGTGTGAGGTCTACGGACCAGGGGTTAATAGAACGAAAGGAACAAATGGTGTCGGAACGAGTAATGGCAGAGCAAGTAGTGTCGGAGCAAGTTATGCCAATTTAGTTTGTTATAAATGTGGAAAACCGGGCCACATTATTAGAAATTGCCTGAACCAGGAGAACACGAATGGACAAGGCCGCGGAAGAGTTTTCAATATTAATGCGGCAGAGGCACAGGAAGACCCGGAGCTTGTTATGGGTACGTTTCTTGTTGACAATAAATCTGCTTACGTTTTATTTGATTCGGGTGCGGATAGAAGCTATATGAGTAGAGATTTTTGTGCTAAATTAAGTTGTCCATTGACGCCTTTGGATAGTAAATTTTTACTCGAATTAGCAAATGGTAAATTAATTTCAGCAGATAATATATGTCGAAATCGAGAAATTAAACTGGTTAGCGAAACATTTAAGATTGATTTGATACCAGTAGAGTTAGGGAGTTTTGATGTGATAATCGGTATGGACTGGTTAAAAGAAGTGAAAGCAGAGATCGTTTGTTACAAAAATGCAATTCGCATTATACGAGAAAAAGGAAAACCCTTAATGGTGTACGGAGAAAAGGGCAACACGAAGCTACATCTTATTAGTAATTTGAAGGCACAAAAACTAATAAGAAAAGGTTGCTATGCTGTTCTAGCACACGTCGAGAAAGTACAAACTGAAGAAAAGAGCATCAATGATGTTCCCATTGCAAAAGAATTTCCCGATGTATTTCCGAAAGAATTACCGGGATTACCCCCACATCGATCCGTTGAATTTCAAATAGATCTTGTACCAGGAGCTGCACCAATATCTCGTGCTCCTTACAGACTCGCACCCAGCCAGATGAAAGAACTGCAAAGCCAATTACAAGAACTGTTAGAGCGTGGTTTCATTCGACCAAGCACATCACCGTGGGGAGCTCCTGTTTTGTTTGTTAAGAAGAAAGATGGTACATTCAGGTTGTGTATCGACTACCGAGAGTTGAACAAACTTACCATCAAGAACCGCTACCCACTACCGAGAATCGATGACTTATTTGATCAACTACAAGGCTCGTCTGTTTATTCAAAGATTGACTTACGTTCCGGGTATCATCAAATGCGGGTGAAAGAAGATGATATTCCAAAGACTGCTTTCAGAACACGTTACGGTCATTACGAGTTTATGGTCATGCCGTTTGGTTTAACTAATGCACCAGCTGTGTTCATGGACCTTATGAACCGAGTGTGTGGACCATACCTTGACAAGTTTGTCATTGTTTTCATTGATGACATACTTATTTACTCAAAGAATGACCAAGAACACGGTGAACATTTGAGAAAGGTGTTAGAAGTATTGAGGAAGGAAGAATTGTACGCTAAGTTTTCAAAGTGTGCATTTTGGTTGGAAGAAGTTCAATTCCTCGGTCACATAGTGAATAAAGAAGGTATTAAGGTGGATCCGGCAAAATAGAAACTGTTGAAAAGTGGGAAACCCCGAAAACTCCGAAACACATACGCCAGTTTTTAGGACTAGCTGGTTACTACAGAAGGTTCATCCAAGACTTTTCCAGAATAGCAAAACCCTTGACTGCATTAACGCATAAAGGGAAGAAATTTGAATGGAATGATGAACAAGAGAAAGCGTTTCAGTTATTGAAGAAAAAGCTAACTACGGCATCTATATTGTCATTGCCTGAAGGGAATGATGATTTTGTGATTTATTGTGACGCATCAAAGCAAGGTCTCGGTTGTGTATTAATGCAACGAACGAAGGTGATTGCTTATGCGTCTAGACAATTGAAGATTCACGAACAAAATTATACGACGCATGATTTGGAATTAGGCGCGGTTGTTTTTGCATTAAAGACTTGGAGGCACTACTTATATGGGGTCAAAAGTATTATATATACCGACCACAAAAGTCTTCAACACATATTTAATCAGAAACAACTAAATATGAGGCAGCGTAGGTGGATTGAATTATTGAATGATTACGACTTTGAGATTCGTTACCACCCGGGGAAGGCAAATGTGGTAGCCGATGCCTTGAGCAGGAAGGACAGAGAACCCATTCGAGTAAAATCTATGAATATAATGATTCATAATAACCTTACTACTCAAATAAAGGAGGCGCAACAAGGAGTTTTAAAAGAGGGAAATTTAAAGGATGAAATACCCAAAGGATCGGAGAAGCATCTTAATATTCGGGAAGACGGAACCCGGTATAGGGCTGAAAGGATTTGGGTACCAAAATTTGGAGATATGAGAGAAATGGTACTTAGAGAAGCTCATAAAACCAGATACTCAATACATCCTGGAACGGGGAAGATGTACAAGGATCTCAAGAAACATTTTTAGTGGCCGGGTATGAAAGCCGATGTTGCTAAATACGTAGGAGAATGTTTGACATGTTCTAAGGTCAAAGCTGAGCATCAGAAACCATCAGGTGTACTTCAACAACCCGAAATCCCAGAATGGAAATGGGAAAACATTACCATGGATTTCATCACTAAATTACCAAGGACTGCAAGTGGTTTTGATACTATTTGGGTAATAGTTGATCGTCTCACCAAATCAGCACACTTCCTGCCAATAAGAGAAGATGACAAGATGGAGAAGTTAGCACGACTGTATTTGAAGGAAGTCGTCTCCAGACATGGAATACCAATCTCTATTATCTCTGATAGGGATGGCAGATTTATTTCAAGATTCTGGCAGACATTACAGCAAGCATTAGGAACTCGTCTAGACATTAGTACTGCCTATCATCCACAAACTGATGGGCAGAGCGAAAGGACGATACAAACGCTTGAAGACATGCTACGAGCATGTGTTATTGATTTCGGAAACAGTTGGGATCGACATCTACCGTTAGCAGAATTTTCCTACAACAACAGCTACCATTCAAGCATTGAGATGGCGCCATTTGAAGCACTTTATGGTAGAAAGTGCAGGTCTCCGATTTGTTGGAGTGAAGTGGGGGATAGACAGATTACGGGTCCGGAGATTATACAAGAAACTACCGAGAAGATCATCCAAATTCAACAACGATTGAAAACCGCCCAAAGTCGACAAAAGAGCTACGCTGACATTAAAAGAAAAGATATAGAATTTGAAATTGGAGAGATGGTCATGCTTAAAGTTGCACCTTGGAAAGGCGTTGTTCGATTTGGTAAACGAGGGAAATTAAATCCAAGGTATATTGGACCATTCAAGATTATTGATCGTGTCGGACCAGTAGCTTACCGACTTGAGTTACCTCAACAACTCGCGGCTATACATAACACTTTCCACGTCTCGAATTTGAAGAAATGTTTTGCTAAAGAAGATCTCACTATTCCGTTGGAAGAAATCCAAATCAATGAAAAACTTCAATTCATTGAAGAACCCGTCGAAATAATGGATCGTGAGGTTAAGAGACTTAAACAAAACAAGATACCGATTGTTAAGGTTCGATGGAATGCTCGTAGAGGACCCGAGTTCACCTGGGAGCGTGAAGATCAGATGAAGAAGAAATACCCACATTTATTTCCAGAAGATTCGTCAACACCTTTAACAGCTTAAAATTTCGGGACGAAATTTATTTAACGGGTAGGTACTGTAGTGACCCGAACTTTTCCATGTTTATATATATTAATTGAGATTGATATTTACATGATTAAATGTTTCCAACATGTTAATCAATCAAACTTGTTAAGACTTGATTAATTGAAATAGGTTTCATATAGACAATTGACCACCCAAGTTGACCGGTGATTCACGAACGTTAAAACTTGTAAAAACTATATGATGACATATATATGGTTATATATATAGTTAACATGATATTATGATAATTAAACATATCATTAAGTATATTAACAATGAACTACATATGTAAAAACAAGACTACTAACTTAATGATTTTGAAACGAGACATATATGTAACGATTATCGTTTTAACGACATTTAATGTATATATATCATATTAAGAGATATTCGTACATCATAATATCATGATAATATAATAATTTAAAATCTCTTTTGATATTATAAACATTGGGTTAACAACATTTAACAAGATCGTTAACCTAAAGGTTTCAAAACAACATTTACATGTAACGACTAACGATGACTTAACGACTCAGTTAAAATGTATATACATGTAGTGTTTTAATATATATTCATACACTTTTGAAAGACTTCAAGACACTTATTAAAATACTTTTACTTAACAAAAATGCTTACAATTACATCCTCGTTCAGTTTCATCAACAATTCTACTCGTATGCACCCGTATTCGTACTCGTACAATACACAGCTTTTAGATGTATGTACTATTGGTATATACACTCCAATGATCAGCTCTTAGCATCCCATGTGAGTCACCTAACACATGTGGGAACCATCATTTGGCAACTAGTATGAAATATCTCATAAAATTACAAAAATATGAGTAATCATTCATGACTTATTTACATGAAAACAAAATTACATATCCTTTATATCTAATCCATACACCAACGACCAAAAACACCTACAAACACTTTCATTCTTCAATTTTCTTCATCTAATTGATCTCTCTCAAGTTCTATCTTCAAGTTCTAAGTGTTCTTCATAAATTCCAAAAGTTCTAGTTTCATAAAATCAAGAATACTTTCAAGTTTGCTAGCTCACTTCCAATCTTGTAAGGTGATCATCCAACCTCAAGAAATATTTGTTTCTTACAGTAGGTTATCATTCTAATACAAGGTAATAATCATATTCAAACTTTGGTTCAATTTCTATAACTATAACAATCTTATTTCAAGTGATGATCTTACTTGAACTTGTTTTCGTGTCATGATTCTGCTTCAAGAACTTCGAGCCATCCAAGGATCCATTGAAGCTAGATCCATTTTTCTCTCTTCCAGTAGGTTTATCCAAGGAAATTAAGGTAGTAATGATGTTCATAACATCATTCGATTCATACATATAAAGCTATCTTATTCGAAGGTTTAAACTTGTAATCACTAGAACATAGTTTAGTTAATTCTAAACTTGTTCGCAAACAAAAGTTAATCCTTCTAACTTGACTTTTAAAATCAACTAAACACATGTTCTATATCTATATGATATGCTAACTTAATGATTTAAAACCTGGAAACACGAAAAACACCGTAAAACCGGATTTACGCCGTCGTAGTAACACCGCGGGCTGTTTTGGGTTAGTTAATTAAAAACTATGATAAAATTTGATTTAAAAGTTGTTATTCTGAGAAAATAATTTTTATTATAAACATGAAATTATATCCAAAAATTATGGTTAAACTCAAAGTGGAAGTATGTTTTCTAAAATGGTCATCTAGACGTCGTTCTTTCGACTGAAATGACTACCTTTACAAAAACGACTTGTAACTTATTTTTCCGACTATAAACCTATACTTTTTCTGTTTAGATTCATAAAATATAGTTCAATATGAAACCATATCAATTTGATTCACTCAAAACGGATTTAAAATGAAGAAGTTATGGGTAAAACAAGATTGGATAATTTTTCTCATTTTAGCTACGTGAAAATTGGTAACAAATCTATTCCAACCATAACTTAATCAACTTGTATTGTATATTATGTAATCTTGAGATACCATAGACACGTATACAATGTTTCGACCTATCATGTCGACACATCTATATATATTTCGGAACAACCATAGACACTCTATATGTGAATGTTGGAGTTAGCTATACAGGGTTGAGGTTGATTCCAAAATATATATAGTTTGAGTTGTGATCAATACTGAGATACGTATACACTGGGTCGTGGATTGATTTAAGATAATATTTATCGATTTATTTCTGTACATCTAACTGTGGACAACTAGTTGTAGGTTACTAACGAGGACAGCTGACTTAATAAACTTAAAACATCAAAATATATTAAAAGTGTTGTAAATATATTTTGAACATACTTTGATATATATGTATATATTGTTATAGGTTCGTGAATCAACCAGTGGCCAAGTCTTACTTCCCGACGAAGTAAAAATCTGTGAAAGTGAGTTATAGTCCCACTTTTAAAATCTAATATTTTTGGGATGAGAATACATGCAGGTTTTATAAATGATTTACAAAATAGACACAAATACGTGAAACTACATTCTATGGTTGAATTATCGAAATCTAATATGCCCCTTTTTATTAAGTCTGGTAATCTAAGAATTAGGGAACAGACACCCTAATTGACGCGAATCCTAAAGATAGATCTATTGGGCCTAACAAACCCCATCCAAAGTACCGGATGCTTTAGTACTTCGAAATTTATATCATATCCGAAGGGTGTCCCGGAATGATGGGGATATTCTTATATATGCATCTTGTTAATGTCGGTTACCAGGTGTTCACCATATGAATGATTTTTATCTCTATGTATGGGATGTGTATTGAAATAAGAAATCTTGTGGTCTATTATTATGATTTGATATATATAGGTTAAACCTATAACTCACCAACATTTTTGTTGACGTTTTAAGCATGTTTATTCTCATGTGATTATTAAGAGCTTCCGCTGTCGCATACTTAAATAAGGACAAGATTTGGAGTCCATACTTGTATGATATTGTGTAAAAACTGCATTCAAGAAACTTATTTTGTTGTAACATATTTGTATTGTAAACCATTATGTAATGGTCGTGTGTAAACAGGATATTTTAGATTATCATTATTTGATAATCTACGTAAAGCTTTTTAAAACCTTTATCTATGAAATAAAGGTTATGGTTTGTTTTAAAAATGAATGCAGTCTTTGAAAAACGTCTCATATAGAGGTCAAAACCTCGCAACGAAATCAATTAATATGGAACATTTTTAATCAATAAGAACGGGACATTTCAATTCTGACATATTCAGCCCCAGGCCGGCGGCTTCCTTAGCCTTTCTGCAATTTTCTCTATTTTTGATCCTGTTTGATACATAACTTTGATAAAATCATTAGAAATACCTTTTTTCTCTTTTTACCCATTTTAGTGTGTTTTGGTATTAAAATGACTCTAAAATACTAAGATAACTCCTCAAAATGTTATCAAAAAAACTGTATAATTTAGGAGTTATCAAACCCACTAATAAATTTTTGAATATATGTAGCATCATTGCCTGTAAGAATCAAGTCATCGACGTAAACAAGCAAATAAAGGAGACATGTACCACGCGTGTAGATGAAGAGGGATGGATCACACGACTATTGCTAAAACCAAGTTATAAAAGAAAGTTGTTGAGCCGTTGAAACCATGCACGAGGGGCTTGCTTAAGACCATAAAGAGCTTTCTTTAGTTGACATACATGAGTAGGGAATTGTAAATCAATGAAACCCGGTGGTTGTTCCATAAAAAATGTTTCAGTAAGATGACCATCGAGAAAAGCATTTTTCACGTCAAGCTGATGTAATGGCCACCTATGAAGAGTGGCAAGCGAGAGCACAATGTGGACAGTTGCAGCTTTGACCACCGAACTAAAGGTTGCAAAATAACCAAGTCCAGGAATCTGAGTAAATCCTTGTGCCACGAGGCAAGTTTGTAGCGATCGACTGAGCCGTCTGAGTGATACTTAGTCCGAAAAAACCCATTTAGATCCAACAACATTAGCATGTTTAGGTCTTGGAATAAGTGACCAAGTGTTGTTACGATGTAAGGCACGCATCTCATCACTCATAGCAGCAAACCAAGTAGGATCCTTTGCAGAAGATTTAAAACCACGAGGTTCCACATGTGATAATAAAGCTTGGTGTAGAGGGGCAGGAGATAATTGAGTGAAGTCCATGATATATGTCAGTTTAAATATACCTACTTTTGAACGTGTAACCATAGGGTGACCCTGAGTAGGGGATGGAATAGAGACAGAAGCAGTAGCAGGTGATGTTGAAGAGAGAGTAGGTGATGGGACTGATGGCAGATCAACAGCGGCTACAGGATCGTTCGTACATAAAGTGTACGGAGAAAGAACAGGCGATGATAAATCATTAGTGTGACCATTACATACCAAAGAAGAAGGGGCAGATGGTTTAGTCGACAATACAGTAGGTGTTGGGACTAATATTGACTACATAGTGTCAGGTGAAGTAGAAGTCCGATTAGGTATTGCTACATCCATGTAATCTAAAAATACCAAACTTACAGGATCAACAGAGGGTGAATTTCCTTTGAATGGAAAAATTGTTTCATCAAATTGTGCATGACGTGTAACATATTCACGACCTGTGGTAATATCCAGGCAATGAAACCCTTTATATTGGGAGCTATATCCAATAAAAACGCAAGAAATACTACGAGGCGTAATGAATAGTCTCATAAATAGGGGAACACACGGCAACCAAAGGTACGAAAGTTACCATAATGCGGAGTTAACGCAAAGAGGGGCTCATAAGAACTTTTATTGAGTAAAACCCGTGATGACAACCTATAAAAAATGTAAGTAGCAGAGTGATGTTTGAGCAGAGTGGTATAAAATACTATTAATTTTAACAGGAAAATACTATTAAATACGATACAATTTTACACAAGATATTTATTTATTTAGAGAATGGATATACTTAAACCTTGCTACAACACTTATAGACAGTGTACCTAATCGTACAGTTGTGTAGTTTTTAGTAAGTCCGGTTCGTTCCACAGGAAAAATCTTTAAACAAAGCTTAACGCTATATTAGTTTACTTTTATAAAAATACAAATATATAAGTAATATTATTATTATAAAGGGGGGTTTTTACCATTTAATGACCGGTTTGTCGATTTTAAAACTTTAGTCAAAGTTAAAACCAAATGTAAAATATTAAAAATAAATACAAGACTTAAATTAAAGCGTAAAGTAAATAACGATAATGAAATTGCGAATAATAAAAGTGCGATAAAATAAACTTGCGATAATTAAAAAGTACGATAATTAAAAGTGCAATTAAATACAATAACAATAAAAATGCGATAATTAGAAGTGCAATTAAATATAAAATAAAGGAAATTAAATATGAAATAAAAGAATTATGCTTATTTAAACTTTCGTAATCATGATGTTTGACGTGTTGATTTTTAGTTTATTCCCATGGGTTAATTGTCCTTTGTCCTGGATTATTTAATATGCCCGTCCGTTTTTTGTCCATAACAGTCCATCAGTCATAAATATAAAGTGCGAGTGTCCTCGTCAAATTATCCTTATACCCGTAGTTAAATATTCCAACTAATTGGGGACTTAAACTGTAACAAGATTTTAATACTTTGTTTAATAATTACACCAGGATGTCGACTGAGTGTAACCCAAGGTTTTAATATTTTGTTATCAATTATACCAAGTGTCCTTGTACATAATTTCACCTCTGTTTTAATTATTCTAGTGGCTATTAATCCATTCCCGTGTCCGGTTAAATGAACGATTATTCGTACATATAAATACCCCGCCCATCGTGTCCGATCGAGTGTATATGGTAATTTATAGGGACACCCAATTGTAAATCTTTATATTAACATTAACAAACTATCATTTAGTTAAACAAATATAAAGCCCATTAATAGCCCATAGTCTAATTTCCACAAGTGTCGTTCTTTTGTCCAAACCCCAATTATGGTACAAAGCCCAATTACCCAATTTTAGTAATTAGCCCAACATCATGATTACTTCGGATTAAATAAGCATAATAATAACTTAGCTACGAGACATTAAATTAAAAAGGACGAACATAACTTACAATGATTAAAAATAGCGTAGCGTTACACGGACAGAATTTCGACTTACACCCTTACAACATTTGCTAACATACCCTTATTATTAGGATTAAAATTAAAATTAAAATTAAAATTAAAATTAAAATATAAATATAAATATTTACGTATAGATATAGAGAGGATGGATATATATGTTTTTGCGTTCACCAAACTGCGAATTTATAGGAGATGTGGCCTGACTTTGCATGCCATGCGATCGCATGGACTTTCTTCTTCCTGGCCATGCGATCGCATGGCCAGCTGGGAGAGCTCACATGTTGCTTGTTTCCTTGTGCCGACGTTTTATAAATATAATATAATATATATATTAATTTTAAGAATTAATTATATATTATATTATATTCATATGCATAGTTGACTTGTAATTTTTAGTCCGTTGCGTCGAGCGTTGAGAGTTGACTCTGGTCCCGGTTCCGGATTTTTGAACGTCCTTGCGTATAATTTAATATCTTGTACTTTGCGTTTTGAATCTTGTACTCTTGTAATTTTGAGACGTTTCTTATCAATAATTGGAACCTCTTTGATTGTCTTTTTTACTTTTGAGCTTTTTGGTCGTTTGCGTCTTCAATTCGTCGAATCTGTCTTTTGCCTTCACCTTTTATTATTTAAACGAATATCACTTTTAAATAGAACAATTGCAACTAAAAGCATGTCTTTCTTGAGGAATAATGCTATGAAATATATGTTCGTTTTTAGCATTATCACAGAGCTAAAAGCATCAGACCATAGAGAAGCAGGAGCATGCGAATCAAACATCATAGCCAATCCTGTTTCAGTAATGTGACGGTGTTTTTGCTCAGCCCTACCATTTTGTTGTGGTGTGTAAGGACATGATATTCGATGACGTGTACCATTTGCCAAAAGTAGAGATTTAACTTTAGCATTAAGAAATGATTTACCCCCGTCACTTTGAAACACTTTGACATTGCGCTCAAATTGAGTCTGTACAAGATTTAAGAAGGCTGTAAACACGCAAAAAAAAAATTAGATTTAGCCTTTAGCGGGTAAAACCAAGTGAAACGTGAAAAGTCATCCACAAATATTACATAATATCTATATCCATGCGAAGACAAAAAAGGAGCAGGTCCCCATAAGTCACAATGTATCAAGTCTAAGACGTGAGAAGAATGCTTTTCGTTATTGATAAATGATAAGCGTTTACCTTTAGAGAGTTGACATGATGAACAAAGACCCGGTTTCGGTAATAAGGATGTGACTGGTAACTGCCCTAATTTATTTAACAATAGAATAGTGTCAAATGAGACATGTCTGTTGGTTAGTAATCCAATATTAATATTCAAATGTTAAACACTTTGTTTTGGTGATGACACCAAGTCTCGTGAGCTTACACCAAGGTATAGAACAACACGCGTTCATAAGCCTACACTATCTCTAGCAAACAACCAATACACAAAATCAATAAGTCAAAATAGTCATTTGAAAACACACTGAAGGATCACGATCGGTCCATGGTCGACCGTAGGTCTGACCGTGGATTCCCTGTAACTTTGTTCTTCGAAACAAGGTACACGGTCAACTCCACGGTAAGCCGTGGGTCGACCGCAGAAACCCACTGTCTGATTTTTGATCGAAAAATGTTTGACTACTTCAGGGCATCTATAATTTACAAAACTTGTTTAAACATACTTAGGATAATTGCATTCTTCATATTCAAATTAGTTTTGATCACTAAAACACTAATCTTGGTTAATCACACTTAATGACATCTTAATGACACTTTTATCTTATGATATGTTAAACATTCAAGTATCGCTAAAAGTTCTTTTTCAAAGTATATTTTTATAAATCTAATTAAAAATTGTAAAACTTAAAGATGGTCATTAAGTCCCAATTAAGGAGATGCTCTCCACTTGATTAACCATTAAGCACTAATTTTGTGTTTAATATGAGTTTAGTGTAAACTCTCAAAAGTCTTCACATAAAAACTAGGTAGTCTAAACTGGAAGCTTGCAAGTAACCAATAAGAGCACATACTTGCAAAACTAATAGTGACAAAAGAGTTAAAGACTTGTGACTTGAAGTTTAGAAGCATATGGTTGTCATGAGATCAAAATTCTGCATTTGTCTTAAAAGGAAATCAACGACACCCTTCTAGTTCAAAGTGACTTACACCTTTCAAGTCAAGGTCAACTTCAAAGAATGCCTCCAAGATAAAAGGGTTAATGCAGGTCTTTTCAGATGTTTTTGCCATCTAATTACAGCCATCTAATAAGGGAATAAGCCAAACTAAAAGATCTTAAACGGCTACAAAATTTAGAGAACAGAGCTGCACGGTCGACCTACGGTCGACTGTGGGGTGAGCCGCAGTCATCCGGGTTTGAATTTATTTTGCCTATAAAAGCCAAACCTTGGAGTACTTGCAGACTCACCTCTTGCACTTTGATATCAGCTAAAAAGTCACGTTTTTACCCCCGATATTGGGCCCTAAAATCTATAAAGTTCCAAACTTTATCGCAAAAATACTCGCTTTGTCAGTTGATTTTGTAGAATAAGTAATTATGAAGGCGATGCAAAAAGAATCAAGTGAAACGGATCTAAAACGAAGAATCTAGAGCGAAAACGGTGAAAGACAAGAAATCAAGTTACGATCCAGTGAAACCAGCTGACCAGGCAAGCCAAACGGCCTGCCAAATAGGCTGCCAAACAGCTTGCCTGGCTTGCAAACGGCCTGCCACATGCACAGATCAAACGACCACGTTAAACGGCCTGGCTTGGCAAACGGCTTGCCAAACGGCCTGCCAGCCGTTTGCAGGCAAAACTCAAGTCTATTTAAAGGGCTCTCTCCATCCATTTCAACACACACTCAAATTACAATTCATTTTATATTTTCAAGTTTTAATTAGTTTTTAGTAGTAGTTAGCTTAGCTTTTATTTTCCGGAGGATATCCCGGTGAGTCCCTGCGATATCGGGCAGATTTCTTCAGCCTTTTCAGGTTTTATCCGAAACGCTTGTCTTTTGTATTAAATATGTATTCTTACCTTTTATGTTTGATAATGCGTTTCGATATTACCATGTTAGCTTAATTAATCTGTATGTTGCCATGATAGAAGTTTGGGTTAGCGTAGTTATGTTAAATTAGTACGGTTACTGTCATTATGCTGAACTTTTGAGTTTGATAGATTTGTATGCTAGCATCTTGAGGATTGACCAACCTAGGTTGTGATCAGGACTTGTCTGCCTATATGAACTTAGCTACTTCATAGGATTAAGACCCCTGGTTATACTGTATCTGAAGATTCTATGAACTCGGTATGGCCAGAGTTCCCGAGAGGCATCTAATGCGCTTTTAGGACACGAAACTTAGGAATTGAGACATGAATGACCTAGTATGCCTATTGACTGTTCTAAATAGACCTCTTAGGAGCTGTTAAGATCTAGCTAGTGCCTTGATTGTATGACCTAAACCTATTGCATGTTCTTGTTTGATTGTTGCCCTAGGATTAAGTCTTATCAACTGTTTAGGTATCTACTAGGTTTCTATCTGCTTTACTTTCAGTATATCAACTATAATACTGTATAATGTTTGATTTGGTTTGATCTCATTAGTATGATGAAATGGTTTTTAGTTTTCATTTAAGGTTTTGTCAACTTAACCCGACGGACTCCTTCAGTTTGTGACCAGTGTTCAACCAACACGGCAGGTTGTTATTCAGTTAACTAAACTGATAACGAGGGTTAGGATTAGAAATCAACTCACTAATTAACCTAGTACTTTACTATGGATAGCCTCTGAGGTATAGTTACATTTTAATTATACAACCAAGTGGCATATTTTTCACTAATCAACGAGAACTCTGAGAGTCTAGAGATAAGTAGGTCTGTGTAATTGGCTCATCCAACAAGATCTACACCATTCCAATCATAGCCTTAATATCAACATAATTACCTTTCTCTAGCCCAAACTAATATCTTGGTCAACATTTCCTTGATCTGCATACTCCGGATATCCTTCCACTTTATTTATTTTTCCGCAATTAGGGCCTTTAGCTTAAACCAACTACTATCCTTTTATCCAGATAATTTAAATAAAAGACGATTATCCACTTGATCTTCAATTCATTAAACCATTCAAAAACACGGCCCTAGTTAACTTACACCTTCTACATTAGAAAGTTAAAAGTAAATTTAGGCCCCGCACAATATAAATAAAATAAACCCCTGTTTGCCACTCTGATCAACTGATTCTGACATCTTGCGGCCTAACGACACCGTATCAATAAAACCGTCTTTTTCGGCCATATCATTGTGGTAATAAGTTATTCTGACGCCGCTACCGGGGATCGAATATTTTGATTGAGAACTATTTTGAACGGACAAAACGTATTGTTTAGTGGTGTCTAAGAAAGACATTTATACACGGACTTGATTGTTGGATTTTTCGAATAGTCTCCAATTATGTTGGAACCAAAAGGATCTTTCCTCTCCGTAGTCGGCCTGGCCACCTAGATACTCAGTAATCTGTAAGAAATCCTATCAATTGGAATGTCGATAAGGTTAGCGACCGAATTTCAAGAATAAGGTATCCTTACCCTAGATGGGTATATAAACAGCAGAATAGCTCACCCTCACTCTTCAAAGTTTACCAATTCCTAAAAGTACCGATGCTACTAGAACCAATCTAAGGTATCCTTACCCTAGATGGGTATATAAATAGCAGAATAGCTCGAACTTTAATATACTCCTCCCACTACATCAACCTGCTACCCTCTCTAAGGAAACTATAGTTGAATTTATGAAAAAGCAATACACGAAAAACCTTCAAGTCATAGAATGTCAAAATAAGTTTGATACCTTGATAAAGACTTTTGAAGAATTAATAATCAATTTTCAGCTTACGCTTGAACGATTAACCACTAAAGTTGAATTAGAGTGTAGTAAGTCTGATGCCCTAGTAGTCACTAGAGGTGGGAAGGAAACCACGGTTAAAATACCCATACAAGATTTTTCCGATAAGGAACCTGTAAGACCCAAAACCCAAGTGTACAGGGTGCATAAATGTTGATTAATCAAACTGAGTTAAACAGAAGCTGACAGACTGTGTTTGAGCTTGTGTGCGCCGCGCACAAGCAGTGGTGCGCGCCGCGCACTATACCTGGCGACAGCTTCTTGCTTTTTATTTAAATTTAAATGAGGGGCATACTGGTCTTTTCACTTGGGGTCGGTTTTAGGCCACAAAATGGCAGATTGGTGGACTCTTTCAAGTCTACAACCTTATCTTCATTCTCTCATCTTCAACCTCTAACCCTAGAGTGAGAAAGATCTTAGAGAGAGAAAGCTTGATTTGGAGGAGAAGGAGTTGGATTCTCACCAAAGCTCGGGTATTAAAGTTGTTCATCTCATTCACGGCTACGTTGTGGTAGTATTGGTAAGTTCTAACTTCGAGTTTTCATAGTTTGATTTAGTGTTCATAATTGGGGTTTTGATTTGGGTGTTCTTGAGTAAACCCACTAGTGGATAATTGGGTGATTGAGCTAGTAAATGGTGTTGATAACCATTGTTGGTGGGTTTTGGGTTGGATGATGAAATCGATTAGTTGATAATCATGTTCGGGTGTTTATATCACTAGTTAACTTAGGTTATAAGTAATTAATTGTGTAAGCTTGCAAACGGGTGTTTTGACTTGAGATTAGATCAAAATGGATTTTGTGTAAATTGATGTAAGTAATATGTTTTGATGATGAAACCTCGAGTAAAATGATTTGTTGGAACATAGTCACTAGTCGATTGTGAGTATGGGGGTTTTCGGGTGAGAATTGACTTGGTCAAAGTGGAAGTAAGTGCAAATGGGTCAATATTGCACTTACTGGTGTTTTGAGTATAAGCTAGAGTGTTTTAGCTTAATTGTTGTGAATTACTTAGGTGATTTACTTTTGGACGATTAGGAGCTCAAGCGGGATTGGCTCTTCAAGTAACCGAGGTGAGTGGAATATTTATACGTTTATGTATATAATTTGGTTGCTTGTGTGCGGCGTGGTAAGTGACATCCGTTAGGATTCATTTTTCGGTGACCACAATTAGGTTGGAAAATATAGTGAGTGATATCCGTATGAATAGCTCTTCGTTGGCTATATTTGGTTGCGATATGTGGTGAGTGATATCCGGAAGGAATAACTCTTTGTCGACCACGATTGGAGGTGTAGCATGTGACGAGTGATTAATGTTTATCTATCGCTCTTCATTAGTCACATGTGTGTGTTTGGTTATGTAGCGAGTGATTAATGGTTGACCTATCACTCTTCGTCGGCTACATGCGTGCATTTGGTTATGTGACGAGTGATTAATGCGTGTATCACTCTTTGTCGGTCACATGTGTTTGTTTGGTTATGTGGCGAGTGATTAATGTTTGACCTATCGCTCTTCGTCAGCCACATGTGTGTTGGGGTAAGTGGTGAGTGTTATCCGTTTAGGGATCCGCTCTTCGTTGGCCACTTATCGTAGGATGGTAAGCGGTTACGCTTTTCGTCGGCCATCCTTGTGATTGAGGTAAGTGTTAACGTTTCGGTTGCACTTTTCGTCGGCCTCATGGTGCGTAGTGGTGAGTGGTTAACGTATTTGACCTACCGCTCTTCGTCGGCCATGTACGCGTTGCAATGGTTGGTGAGTGGTTAACGTATTTGATCTACCGCTCTTCGTCAGCCACCATCTAGTCGAATTTCGACATTGTGTATGTTGGGGTGTGTAAGTTTCACTAGCATTGTACGTATTTTGTTGTTGGCACATATTATTGTTGAGATCTCTATGCTAATGGTGTTGACTTGTTGTACGTACGATTATACGTTTATTGCGGTTGCTAATGATTATTGTGTTGTTTGTGTAGGTGTATGCAAGTGATTGAATTATGTATGTATGCGTATAAGTATTGCATTCACTAAGCATTAGCTTACCCTCTCGTTGTTTACATTTTAAGGTTCGGAGGCGGACGTGGCAAGGGTATGCTCGGGATTAGATGATTTCCCTTTTGATGCTTGCTTGGATTACTTTTGGTTTCGACTTAGGATTGGGTAGTTTATCCCCAAACATCATGCTCGTAGTTGTGTTTGGAAGTTAAACTCATGTAGTCGAAAACTTGTATTTTGTACGAAAGTCGTAAAACGGCCGATGTGGGCCCGGTATCATAAAACTTGTTTTATTATTGAAACGTGTTAGTTTTACATATTATAAAATGTTGAGAAAAGCGTTTAGTCTAAAAGTGTCGGGAAGTGGGAGATCATTAAACTAAAATTAGAAAAGTCGGACAGAACTGATTTGGCCTTGTGCGCGCCGCGCACATTGAGGGTTGCGCGCCGTGCACCCTCCTATATAAAAAAAATTTATCTTGCGTATTCGATTGGATAACGGGCTGGGTCGTTATAGAACCTGTGCCAATTGACCTAGTTGTCAATCCACCGGAACCTATCTCTCCTAAGGCCCCAGAAATCATTCCACGCGCCCGCATACCTTTCCCAGGTAGGCTTATGAAGGAAAAAAAAGGAAGCGCAATTCGCTAAGTATTGGGATATTATTAAGAATTTACATTTGAATGTACGACTAGTAGATGCTTTAGTTGAAATGCCAAACTGCGCTAAATTTTTCAAAGAACTGCTTTTAAATAAAGAGAGATTAAGAGAGATAGTTAGCTTGCCCTTAACTGAAGAATGCTCGTTAGTGTTACAATATGGTATTCCCCCTAAGTTAGAGACACAGGAAGATTTACAGTACCTTGCTACCTGCAAGATGTCCTGATTAGCAATGCGTTAGCATACTTAGGAGCCAGTGTAAACCTAATGCCCTGTTCATTATTCAAAAAGCTAGGATTAAAAGACTTACGACCAACCAGAATGTCTATCCAACTCGCGGACAGATCAGTTAAAATTCCTCGAGGAATAGCTGAGGATGTCCTAGTCAGAGTGGATAAGTTCGCATTTCCCGTCGATTTCATCATTATGGATATTGAGGAAGACACGAAGGTCCCACTCATACTTGGCAGACCATTCTTGAATACTGCTAATGCCATAATAGATGTTCACGGAAAATCGTTGAAATTAAGAGTTGGAAGTGAAGAAGTCACATTCAACGTCGACCGACTCATTAGCTACCCCCGCGAAGAAGATATCAATCTCACCGATTCTTTTCAAGAACTCGTCAGCAAATATCTGGAGGATACCATGGTTATATGTAGTCAAGATCAAATTCCTAAGTATCTATTCTTTACACCTTCCGAAGGAAATCTCGACACCCATTCAGCCATAGGTCCTGGTCAAAATAAATCTCCCCTCTCCGAAAGTAACTTTCTCGGCAAAACTATCCAAATAGCACCGCTAGGTCAAGGAATTCCCTACCTCTGTTAAGGAGAAGACCGAATGAAGAAACAGATTTCATTCAGGTATTTCAGGAACACCAGTTAAAAGAAGACTGTGTGGAGATTCCTGAACTCATCTTCGAAACTAAAGAAGACGTTTATGAAGAAGAAGCATTAAGAAGGACATTTTTCAGAACCAAAGAACTGATAGCATCAGTGACCGCTATAAAGGATAAAGAATTAGAATTCCAGGAGAGGTATGACTCGTTAGACAGAGCATAAATAGCTAGAATGAAGCCATCTATCGAGGAACCTCCGGAAATAGAATTGAAGAAGTTACCCGAACATCTGGAGTATGCATTCTTAGAAGGAGAATCGCAATTCCCTGTAATCATCTCGAAAGACCACACGCCACATGAGAATCCGAAATTGATTTAGGTTCTGAAATCACATAAGAAAGCAATTGCTTGGAAGATTTTTGACATAAAAGGAATCAGTCCCAACTATTGCACCCACAAGATCTTCATGGAAGATGATTTCAAACCATCAGTTCAAAGGCAAAGAAGGGTCAATCCTATGATTCACGATGTCATCAAGAAAGAAGTAATCAAACTTCTGGACCCTGATCTGATCTATCCTATTTCCAATTCGCCATGGGTCAGTCTTGTTCAAGTCGTACCTAAGAAAGGAGGAATTATCGTAATCCAAAATGAGAATAATGAACTTATTCCAACACGGGAGGTCACTGGTTGGAGGGTTTGCATAGATTATCATAAACTTAACAATGCAACCCAGAAGGATCATTTTCCATTACCTTTCATCGATCAAATGTTAGAACATTTATCAGGAAATGAGTTCTATTGTTTCCTTGACGGTTTTTTCAGCTACTTTCAACTTCCTCTTGATCTAAAGAACCAAGAAAAGACAACCTTCACCTGTCCTTATGGAACATTTGCCTATCGACGCATGCCCTTTGGATCGCTGGTAGCAATATTCCACGACATGATTGAACGTTGTATGGAAGTCTTCATGGATGAATTCTCAGTCCTTGGTAGTACCTCTGATTCGTGCCTTTCTAACCTTGACAAGATGCTCACCCGGTGTGAAGATTCGAATTTAGTTCTGAATTGGGAAAAATGTCACTTCATGGTGAAAGAAGGTATAGTTTTAGGACATAAGATTTTGAAATCAGGAATAGAAGTCGATAAGGCTAAGATGGAGACCATAGCTAAACTTTCAGAACCTGCTACAGTAAAAGTGGTAAGGAGTTTCCTTAGAAACGCCGATTTCTACCGACGTTTCTGAAATGACCCGTTCATACTGATTATAAACGATTCACAATAGTTGATTTCATTGCGAGGTATTTGACCTCTAAATGATGCATTTTATAAACATTGCATTCGTTTTTAAAAAGACAAACTTTCATCACATCGAAAGTTGACGGCATGCATACCATTTCATAATATATCCAACTATAAATGACTTGATAATATTCTTGATGAACTCAACGACCTGAATGAGCAAATGCACAGCGGAAGATTTCTTTCATACCTGAGAATAAACATGCTTTAAAGTGTCAACCAAAAGGTTGGTGAGTTCATGGGTTTATCATAAACAATAAAATTCATCATTTTGATAGACCATAAGGTTTAAATACAGTACACCTATCTCGTGTACGAAACCATTTTTCATAATGCTTGGCAGAGTAGGTTTCGTATCTTTTTCTCCCCCGTAGGTTGCCTCGCAATTTTTAATAACCGTACACATATCTCGTGCACAAAAATAACATACACATAACCTGTGTATAAAAAATCATTCTCTCGATACATAACATTCACTTTGCTTTCATAGCTTGGCTTGGTAACCGACCTTAACATATAATGCGCATCAATAATATCCCCAAAACAGAATATCTCGTCTGTATAATATATAAACTTCGAAGTACTAAACACCACGCCCACTAGCTCTTCCGTCTAGTGAACATTCTGGGTGGGGGTGTTAAACCCGGTAGCTACCTTTAGGATTTGCGTGAATTAGGGCCATACCCGTTTTTTAATTCTTAGGTTACCAAGCAATAATAATCAGGGAAATATTCACAACAATTAGTGGCAATTATAACGTCCAACTAATTCAATAATAATCCACATAACTTCTATCTGCATAATAATTCATTCGAGGAATGTTTTGCTTGTGTCTATCTCGTCAAACATTTATAAAAGCATCTCAGTCCAAAAATATAGATTTCAAAGGCATTTAATAAAGTAGTTATAAAAACAGCGCATGTATTCTCGGTCCCAAAAATGTAAAGAGTAAAATGGAGCAAATGAACTCACAATACGATATTTTGTAGTAAAAATATGCATACGACGGAACTGAACAATGCAAGGTTGGCCTCGGATTCACGAACATATATCATTTGTATGTATATATTAAAACGTATAATCGTAATCGAACAAATTTATTATATCTTAATTTATATATTATATATTTAATTTGTGTATATATTCAAAATGATTAATATTTATTTAGTTATATTAATATATCCATCTTTATATACATAATTGTTTAGTGTTATATTTAAAAATCAATAGTTTGTTATGTATAAGTATTATTAGGTTTGATATATATATAGTTATGTGAAATATTTTTATAGTATAGGTAATAAGTATGTTTTATGTAAAAAATAGTTATCTGTTTAAAAAGATAGTTTTGATAATAATAATGATTTACTAATAATAATAATAACTTTAATAATAATAATACTAGTAATGAGATTGTTAATACTAATACTTATAATAATAATATTAGAAATCTTATTAATAAAGGTAATATTAATAATCATATTACTTAATAATAATACTTATATTAATAACAATAATTCTAAAATGATACTAATATAAATTTTAATAAAAATATAGTAAATTTCATTATTTTCATAATAATAAAAATGATAATATTCATAATCATCATAATAATAATAATACTTATACTAGTAGTAAAATGGTAATTTATATTTTAAATGATAATCTTAGTAATAATAATACTAATAATAGTAACAATAATAATAATATCAATAATAAAAATAACAATACCAATTTATAATAACAATAATAATAATAATAATCATAATAATAAATATAACAATTAAAGACTACCTTTAAATGTTTTTTCAAAAAAATGCCCATGACCGAGCTCGAACCCGAGACCTCTCGTTCACAAGACCAACACCCAAACCGTCTGAGCTAACCCATCTTTCTGGTATAATCCCCATATTAATTTTATTTATCCCAATTAATATTCTGTTTCTATTTTTCTTCTTCCTCCTCACATTTTCGATCGACCAGAGGGTCCCCCTAACAGGAATCTAATTTATCAATTTAGGACCTTCCATATGAAACATAAACAACCATGATGTGATTGAATTGGACTTCATAACAGAAAAATTAAAAATAAAACAATTGTTGTCGTGATGGACACCTATGAACTCGAATCCAAATTTAAAATATAAAACTGTTTTGGTTGATAATTCCTACATGAAATAGGTACTAAATCGTATAAAGAAACTTCTGAAACCATTAATTAAACTTGAATTATAACTGGTAACTCAAATTCAATCTATGAACAATCGGTTGACTTTTTAAACTAAAACATTGACTATCAAATTCGTCTTTGATTTTGTGAATTGAGACTTGAAAATATGCAGATAGTATCAAGACTTGATTTAGATCACAACTACATTTTTAGATTTCAAAAATATATTCGAAGTTAAGCTATTGTTTATCACAGTCAAGACACCATGAACTCCAATGTTGATTTTGAGATTAGGACGGTTTTAGATAAAGATTTATATATGAAAATGGTTCCAAAACAAATGTATAAACTTTCTGTAACCTCAATTGGATCCAAAACATTGAATTGAACTCGAATTTTGCCAAGAACACGACGTTTGACTTTTGAAACCTAAACTTTGACTCGAAAATTTGATTTCAATTTATTGAATTGATGATTGAAACTTTCCAGATATTTTAAGTAGGAGATTTCAGACCACTTTGCATTTATAGATTTTTAAATAAGACTCGAATTCGAAGTTTGACTAAAAATACTCAAGAACAGAGGTCTGAGCTTTAGTTTTCTGTTTTAAATTTTGAAGTGCAGTAATTGAATGATAATGTATGATTGTTGTAGGTTAGTGAATGATTGTCGTGATAAATAAATGACAACTGAATCGATTTATAAAACTTATTAGTCGACAGATAGAATCAATTCAGAGAAAGAAAGAAATAAAAAAAATAATAAAAACAAAAAAATTGATAACGACCCTAAACAGTTTTTTGGATTCATCCTTGTGATTTGGAATCGTTTTGTAATCAATCAGAGACAGGAAATCGAATATGAAATAGTTAGATAGCTATGTTAAACGGCTTTGTACTCTTTTCCTTGATTTTAATAGTTTATATAATAATTATTAATAATTAATAAATAAATATATTAATAATAATCATTATTTTGATAACAATAATAAATAATAATAATAATAATAATAATAATAATAATGATAATAATAATAATTAATAATAACATTCATAGTAATATTAAATAATAATAATATTGATAATGTTATCAATAATAAGAATACTAATACTAATAATAATTATAATATTAAAATAATAAAGAGAAATAATAATACTGATATGATAATATTAACAATAATGAAAGTTTTTAAAAAAAATAAGTTTAATAATAATGATGATAATAATAATAGTATTATTAATGATAATAATAAATTGTATTACTTTATAATAATAATAATAATAATAAAGATGGCTATAATAATAATATTTGTTAATGTTAATGTAATAATAATTTCTAATAATAATACAATTTATAATTAAGATATAACGATTTACATATTTCCATTTTTATATACTAATATTAATACTACAGATATTGATAATAATAAAAGCAATTATAACAAATATATTTTTAACTTGTAATTACATTTAATTATTAATTTTATATGATATCATATATTGAATGTTTAATATTTATACATTTTATATATATTACCATATAATAATAATTATTATTAAGATTCATATATATACATATTTAGATTAATATCATATATATATATATATATATATATATATATATATATATATATATATAAATATATATATATATATATATATATATATATATATATATATATATATATATTTTTATTTTAATAATACTTAATTATTCTGTAAATTATTTTACATTTTTAATTCTAATGATTCAATTACATTTTATTACTTCCAATACATACATTTATATTTATATATATATATATATATATATATATATATATATATATATATATATATATTTATATTTATATTTATATTTATATTTATATTTATATTTATATTTATTTGCAAACAATTATTCGTGAATCGTCGGGAATAGTCAAAGGTCAAACGTTTTCCATGTAAATAGTTCAAAATTTTTGAGACTCAATATTACAGACTTTGCTTATCGTGTCTAATTCATATGAATATTAAGTTTAAATTTGGTCGGAAATTTCCGGGTCGTCACAGTACCTACCCGTTAAAGAAATTTCGTCCCGAAATTTGATTGAGATGGTCATGGATGTCAATGAGTATGTTTTCATGACACGTACGAGTTGGAAATTAGAGTTTATCATCAGTGAGTAATATGGATATAACAATTCATTTATGTGAAGAGTACGAGTAAAGTTATCACAAAAGAGTGAAATGAGTAAATGCAGGTTCGTTTTAACCGATGACGTAGTCACGGTTGATTTTTCGTAATTCAATGGATTTTGAGTAAATCCTTGTAATAAGATTTGGTTCTTCGATTAATTAAGGAAATTAGGAGCCACTTTGGTTCAATGCAATAACCTGTCTCGATTGCTCTGTTGGATATTTCACTATGAATCCACCCCCTTCGTTTCCTTTATATTTTGGAGTTCCAACCTTTTATTTTCTCTTCCCGACTTTAAGTCAAGCGAATAATTGTCCAGAATTCGTAGGTATGAAGTTTCGAATGAACATGATTAAGGTTCTAAGTGAGATTGTAATAGTACGATCTTGATTGGTTAAATTACCAGAATTCAGGAGAAAAGATAGAACTATCAAGAAAATATGTTCTTGATACGTTTATAGATTAGATAGAATGTAAGAGTCGTGTAACATGGCACATGATGACGTTATAGTCTATGAATCATCGTGTTTCATTAGAAACTCAGCATGACTTACTGTAATATAATCACGTTGATCAAGTGTCATTATATTATACTAGCTCATGCTTCAGTTCCCAACACTACTTCAATAACATTCAGAATTTAAACTCGAAAGTTTACATAATATATAAACTAAACAGTTTCCTTTATGATATAATACATATAGCGCGAAGAGATAGATGATTTTAGATAAGAATAGTTATGAAAATATCTTCAGAAATATCGAGGATATTTATAATGAAAGATACGATGATATCTTAGAATTTCTAATATTGAAGGATGATGAAGAAGATTTGTCCGTAAAGGTGTAGAGTCAGGAGCAAGGAATTCATTAATGACTTCAGCAGATACTGAATCATTTGGATTCTTTGAAGGCAGGTTTAGTCTTTGTGATTTGTCCACAGCCTCCTTCATGGTTTGCTCAATCCGTTTTCCAGTTCCAACATTTCTGAGCTTTGCCAACATATAATTCTTTATCATCAAACTTTTAGCTATTAAGGTCATTTACAATTTTTGTTACTTCATTCAACTTTTCAAAATTCAGAGTATTGATTCGCAGACTGGGTGCTTTTCAGAATTTCAGAATGGAAGGTCATAATTCTAAGAGAGAAAGGTTATATGTATACATATAACTGTTGATGTAGACATGTTGCGACATTTCAAAATACTGATTGCTAATTTATGGTAATTAATGTGGTGATTCTCGTTATAAGATGTGGATGAGTATATGAATAGGTTTTAACGAACAAATATAATGGTTCTTCGGAGAGACTTAAGCCAATGAGTAATGAAGTTGCTGGTAAGTTTACTGCTAATGTGGTGGAATATAAACGGTTCTCCGGTAACAATGATGAAAGGGTAATCTTTATAATAAAGTCTATTCGAATGAAAAATTGAAGTTGATTTGTTGGAGCTGTGACAAAATTGGCTAATTTGAAAAGGAATTGCAATGTTATTTTCGGTAATTACAATGCCAAAGGAGCTATCACGGATATGTGTTAAACGTTTACTCAGGTTCTGAGTGTTTTCAAGTGCATAACTATATGCATAGATCTTTCCTTCCGTAGATGAGATGCAGTTGGTTCATTCTCTCGATTGAGGTGTTTTCAAGAATTATGAAAGGTTTGAACGCAGATTGTAATCGTTAAGATACAAATGAGGTTTAAGATGAAATCAAGTGGCAAACTTGAAGAAATGTTTAGTTTCATATGTTATAATCAATATTTTAATTCATTTTAATTATCCAATGTTAGTAGTCCACAGTTAGTAGTTCAATGATTCATATATAGTTTAATATATAATATTCGAATTAATTAATACGTATCGTGACCCATTGTATACATGTCTCAGACTCGATCACAACTCAAAGTATATATGTTATTTAGAATCAACCTCGACCCTTTATATGCTAACTCGAGCATTACCGCCATATAGAGTTACTTACGGTTATTCCAAATAATATATATATATGACATTGACATGATATGTCAAAACATTGTATATGTGTCCCGATATTTAAAGTGCGTAAAATAAATAACAGAAATTAAATGACGATAAATAAAATTGCGAGAATTAAAATTGCGAGAAATAAATTACGATAAATAAATTGCGATAAATAAATTGTGATAAATAAAATGTAATAAGGAATTAACAGTTAGCTAGAAACAGTTAGCTAGGATTTTGTTAGCGTGGATTCTTAACAAAATTTCTCATAGTTAATTTGTTTGTTTCTAACAAATTTTATTTTTGTCCAATGTTTTCTTCATTATGCCACTTGTTGGATTCTGATAAGTCAAAATCCAAATATAAAATTGAATGAAAATGATTATTCTGCGGTGAACGGATACATATATCTGTGGATGTAAGTAGGATAGTAAATAACCGTTGAATCATATTCGAAGAATGTACAGTGTAACTTATTAATGTGAAATCTAAATATTCCTCGGGTATTACCTACCCGTTAAAATATTTTCACCATTAACAGTTTGTACAAAAGAATTTTTAATTACAATCTATATGAAAATATATATACATATATATTTTCTTCAGGTGTAATCATAGATTTAATGAGTTAATATGATATTAATGTGATGACCCGAAAATTTCCGACCAAATTTAAACTTGATCTTTATATGATTTCGACACGATAAGCAAAGTCTATGAGGTTGAGTCGCAAAATTTTTGAACTGTTTCATATATATTCATTTGACCTTTGACTGCTCCCGACGATTCACGAACAATTGTTTGTAAATAAATATATATAGATATAAATGTATAAATATAAAAGTATATAATGATAGAAATACAATTTAATCATTTGAATTAAAATGAATCTATACATACATGTATGTGATTTCTATATATAGTTAATATTATATGTATATTGTAATATATATAAAATATATGAACATTAAATATTCAATATATGTTATTATATAAGTATCAAATATTACATAATTAATAATATGTAATATTAATATATTAAATTTAATTATAAGAAAAATATAAATGTTATACTTATTACTTTCATTATTATTGTTAACATCAATATTATTAATATGATTATCATATTTAGTATTATTATTATTATTAATATACAATAATACAATTTATTAGTATTATAATTAATAATATTATTATTATCATTATTTTTATTACTCTTATTATTATTAGTATTTTTATTATTTATAATATTATTAACTGTATTATTATTATTATTATATTTATATTTATTAATAATTATTAAACTTCTATATAAAATATATAAAAACGTATATGGACTGATAGAAATCAACATCAGAGATAATATATCAGTTAAAAGCAAAAATTGATAAATATTAATCAGATAGAGAATCAAATTCAGTTGTGTATCAACATCACTTTTCTTTTTATTTTATTCTATCCGTCCTTCCTGTCTGCAATATTGTTACCCATCGAATCTTCACTTCAATAAGACAATCGAGTAAACACAAATTCAGATTGCCATCTAATTCACCTGTACAATTCGATGAGAAGAATCAAACAAAATAAATTACAAATTCAGTTTCATTCACCATCTGCTTTTCATCTGATTGTGATTATGTCGAATCTAAAATCAATGCAAACAAAAATCAGTTGCCAATCGACTTTAACTTTATGTATATCTTTTCCTCTTGAACTCTTCCGCCTGCTCGATTCCCTCTGTCGACTGTCCTTATTTCCCCTGCTCAAGATTCTTGGACGACTTCAATTAAACACTACAAAACAAATTCAATCGAATTTTGTTAGCCATCCTTATCTATTATTTATTTTCTTTATTCTCTTGATTGAAATTCATGTACTTCTTGTCTGCAATCCGCTACCAGTCGAAATCAAAACTCATTACAAACAAAATCTGTCAGAAATAAATATCAAATAAGTGTACGAATTTGTTACCAGTCATATTCAACTTTTATATATATATATTTTTTTGTGTACCCGATTGATTCTTCTGTCGACCCAATCAAAGCTACAAAACAAACTGTAATCGAATCTTGTTGCTGTATATATCGTATGAATCTGTTACACTTCACTTTTAGCTTTATATATTTTTGTTTGTTCCTTCTTGTCTCGAACATCTCTGTTGACACCGCACATCACTTAATGTGATTCTTATTCTCTTGCAATCTATCTATATAGTTACATATACACTTATTGATGCAAAGAAAAATAAACTTAAAACAACACAAACCCACCAACCTAATTTTTGTTCATACCTTTCTTGATATTTCCTTTCTTCTTTTCTTTGTACAATCGATCATCACCCGAACTATACTTGTTACTACTAATTTTTGGGTTTTGGTTCGAACAAGGTCAAGTGAGACCCATTTGTATTTACTGTTGCAGCTTCTACTATCACCATACGATCACCACCTACCAATTGCCTGCTTACGTTTAAACCTGCAACTTTGCTACTCATGTTTATTGTTTTCTGTTTCGACACCAAACACCACCATAAATCACATCACCTTATGAACCACTTGCAAACTTGTTGTTTTATGTTTTCTGTTCCGAACCTGTGGACAAACCACACACCTACGAACCTGCTGCAGCTATTTTCTGTTTGAATTGCAATTTAGTTTTCAATTAACATTAGTTTTATAATTGCACGTACCTCTTGCTTTCCCTTTTTAGCCGACATTTACAATCATATAACCCCACTCACCCATTAAGTCTTGTTCTCTTTAAAAAAATAAAAAAAAAGTAACCGCATAATATTATGATCACTTTAGCATTATCACTAATTGGTGGGTCATCTAGCTATTATGATACATATAATGGAAAGTGACGTGGAGGATAATATAAAGATTTCGTTCGATTGATTTTTTTGCTGAGAAGGAATCAGGAAACCCTAGTGTTGCTGCTTCGTATATAACACACCAACTATACTGCTATTGGGGATTTAATTTAACGAGACCCAATATTGTTTGGGCTATTTGCTGTTGGGCCGTAGAAAAACTAGTTGAGTTCTATTTTGAACAAAACTCAATCTCCTGCTACCTACTCTTATTCCTGTCGCTGCTATATTACGTTCCTCTGTTGTATTTCTCGAACCATTGCCATTGTTACTGCTGCTGCACAGCTCTATTTCTGTTCCTGTGACAATGAAAAAGAATGATGATGAACAAACGTAACATACATGGTGAGGTTTAGCGATTTAGATGATGTGAGGTCATGATGATGTGATGTTAGGGTATCGAGTATGATGATGATAACTTGATAATAATAACGATGATGATGATGAACGGGTTATATTATGATTATGATTATAATCGTGATTTTATGTGTGATGATGATAAACGTGTTGTGATAAAGATGATTGAAAGGATTATAATTAAAGAAGATGAAACAGAAAGATATGGGTTAATTATATTTAGGAATGGAATTATGACAGAAAAACATAATAGCTCAACTGGTTAGGCGTGTTCGTGTTTAATGAGAGGATGGGGGTTTGAGCCTGGGTTGAGACACTTTATTTTTTTAGGGCTTTTCTTCAAAGGTATATTTATTATTATTATTATTATTATTATTATTATTATTATTATTATTATTATTATTATTATTATTATTATTATTATTATTATTATTATTACTAATATTATTATATACATTATAAGAAAAATAGCAAATATGATATATATATATATATATATATCATGAATATATTTATAAGTAATCCTTATTAGTAGATTATATTTATAAGTTATATAAATATTAAAAGATATAAAATCATTTTATTTTTAAAACTAATTTAACTTATATAAGCTTAAATATATATTAATATATTTTAAATAAGTGTTTAACATATTTAAATAACTTTTTAATTATTAAAATATTAAGACGAATATGAAAGTGTGTGTATATATATATATATACATAATAACTAAAATATATATAGTACTAATATAGGTTCTTTATATTATTTGATACATATTACTGATATAGGTTCGTGAATCCGAGGACAACCCTGCATTGTTCAGTTTCGTCGTATGAATATTTTTACTACAAAATATCGTATTGTGAGTTAATTTGATTCCCTTTTACTCTTTACATTTTTGGGACTAAGAATACATGCGCTATTTTTATAACTGTTTTACAACTGCTTTATTAAATGTCTTTGAAATCTATATTTTTGGACTGAGATGCTTTTATAAATGTTTGACGAGATAGACAAAAGCAAAACATTCCTCGAATGAATTATTATACAGACAGAAGTTCTGTTGATTATTATTGAATTAGGTGGACACAATAATTGCCACCAATTGATGAATATATTTTTCGTGATTATTATTGCTTGGTAACCTAAGAATTAGAATCGGGTATGGCCCTAATTCACGCGAATTCTAAAGGTAGCTACCGGGTTTAACACCCCCACCCAGAATGTTCACTAGACGGAAGAGCTAGTAGGCGTGGTGTTTAGTACTTCGAAGTTTATATTTTATACAGACGAGATGTTCTGTTTTGGGGATATTATTGATGCGCATTATATGTTAAGGCTGGTTACCATGTTGAGCAATGAAATCAAATTGAATGTTATGTATCGAGAGAATGATTTTTGTACACAGGTTATGTGTATTATTTTTGTGCACGAGATATGTGTACAATTATTTAAAAATCGCGAGGCAACCTACGGGGGAGAAAAGGATACGAACCTACTCTGCTAAGCATTATGAAAAATGGTTTTGTATACGAGATAGGTGTATTGTATTTAAATCTTGTGGTCTATCAAAATGATGAATTTTATTGTTTATAATAACCTATGAACTCACCAACCTTTTGGTTGACACTTTAAAGCATGTTTATTCTCAGGTATGAAAGAAATCTTCCTCTGTGCATTTGCTCAATTTTAAGATACTACTTGGAGTCATTCATGACATATTTCAAAAGACGTTGCATTCGAGTCATTGAGTTCATCAAGAATATTATTAAGTCATTTATAGTTGGATATATTATGAAATGGTATGCATGCCGTCAACTTTCAATGTGATGAAAATTTGTCTTTTAAAAATGAATGCAATGTTTGTAAAATGTATCATTTAGAGGTCAAATACCTCGCAATGAAATCAACTATTGTGAATCATTTATAATGTATATGAACGGATCCTTCCAATTAACTCATCTAATTTACGGTTAGAACTAGAGTACATAATCTTTAAAACATTAAAGATTACATAATCATCATGTCGAATGAAGATAAATGATGTGTAACGTCATGTAGAACGATGATTACACTCGAGGTACTGAATGAGATGTTGAGGCATGTGATGTTGAAAATTGGGTTGTTGGTGGTGCTGTTGTTGATGTTGGTGGTACTGTTGGTGTTGGTGATGTTGCTGAAGCTGGTAAGTTTTGCACCATATTCTCCAAATTGATTACTCGAGAGCGAAGCTCGTTGACTTCTTCCATTATTCCGGAATGATTGTCTGTTGGAACGAGCGGATGAATAAGGTTCATAATTTGAGATAGTATATAATCGTGATGAGATACTCTGAAAATAAGAGAGAACATGGTGTTTTGAACAGGTTCGCCAGTAAGTGCTTCAGGTTCTTCACCAAGAGGGAAATGCGGTGGATGAAAGGGATCGCCTTCTTCTTGTCTTCAATGATTAAGTAGGCTACGAACACATCCCCAATCCATCCAGAATAGATGATGGCTAATTGGTTGGTTCATTCCGGTCATACTGTTGTCGAAGCTTGAGTGAAACTCCATATCGGAATCCGAGGGACTTGAACTAGTGACGAGTTCCATTTCGTACAACTGAATAAAGGATTTTTTGATATGAAATGATTTTCGGCTATTGGATGGTATTCTAATTACATAGAATATCCATATATATAGAACAAAAGATTTCGTAGATTACGGAGGAATTTACAGAATATGTCAGGCAAAGTTTACAGTAACAGATACGCTAAGATATGAATTAGCAGATACGCTAAGATATGAATCTTGTCTATACACTATTCATGCAATCAATGCAGTAAGATGTATCTAGACTTTAAAGATGATAAGCAAACAATTTTCGATACGAAATGATAGGCAAAACTTTTGACATGCAGACAAGGTCGAAGTCCAGACCCACTAATGCATCTAAACAACTATCAGTTAGACACACTAATGCAAGACCTGGTTCGCTAAGACCACCGCTCTGATACCAACTGAAATGACCCGTTCATACCGATTATAAACGATTCACAATAGTTGATTTCATTGCGAGGTATTTGTCCTCTAAATGATACATTTTACAAACATTACATTCGTTTTTAAAAGACAAACTTTCATCACATTGAAAGTTGACGGCATTCATACCATTTCATAATATATCCAACTATAAATGACTTAATAATATTCTTGATGAACTCAACGACCAACGTCTTTTGAAATATGCCATGAATGACTCCAAGTAATATATTTAAAATGAGCAAATGCACAGCGGAAGATTTCTTTCATACCTGAGAATAAACATGCTTTAAAGTGTCAACCAAAAGGTTGGTGAGTTCATAGGTTTATCATAAACAATAAAATTCATCAATTTGATAGACCACAAGGTTTAAATACAGTACACCTATCTCGTGTACGAAACCATTTTTCATAATGTTTGGCAGAGTAGGTTCGTATCCTTTTCTCTCCCGTAGGTTGCCTCGCGATTTTTAATAACCGTACACATATCTCGTGTACAACAATAACATACACATAACCTGTGTATAAAAAATCATTCTCTCGATACATAACATTCATTTTGCTTTCATAGCTTGGCTTGGTAACTGACCTTAACATATAATGCGCATCAATAATATCCCCAAAACAGAACATCTCGTCTGTATAATATATAAACTTCGAAGTACTAAACACCACGCCCACTAGCTCTTCCGTCTAATGAACATTCTGGGTGGGGGTGTTAAACCCGGTAGCTAACTTTAGGATTCGCGTGAATTAGGGTCATACCCGTTTTCTAATTCTTAGGTTACCAAGCAATAATAATCAGGGGAAATATTCACAACAATTAGTGGCAATTATAACATCCAACTAATTCAATAATAATCCACATAACTTCTGTCTGCATAATAATTCATTCGAGGAATGTTTTGCTTGTGTCTATCTCGTCAAACATTTATAAAAGCATCTCAGTCCAAAAATATAGATTTCAAAGACATTTAATAAAGCAGTTGTAAAAACAACGCATGTATTCTCAGTCCCAAAAATGTAAAGAGTAAAAGGGAGCAAATGAACTTACAATACGATATTTTGTAGTAAAAATATGCATACGACGGAACTGAACAATGCAAGGTTGGCTTCGGATTCACGAACCTATATCATTTGTATGTATATATTAAAACGTATAATCGTAATCGAACAAATTTATTATATCTTAATTTATATATTATATATTTAATTTGTGTATATATTCAAAATGATTAATATTTATTTAGTTATATTAATATATCCATCTTTATATACATAATTGTTTAGTGTTATATTTAAAAATCAATAGTTTATTATGTATAAGTATTATTAGGTTTGATATATATATAGTTATGTGAAATATTTTTATAGTATAGGTAATAAGTATATTTTATGTACAAAATAGTTATCTGTTTAAAAAGATAGTTTTGATAATAATAATGATTTACTAATAATAATAATAATAATAACTTTAATAATAATAATACTAGTAATGATATTGTTAATACTAATACTTATAATAATAATATTAGAAATCTTATTAATAATGGTAATATTAATAATCTTATTACTTAATAATAATACTTATATTAATAAAAATAATTCTAAAATGATACTAATATAAATTTTAATAAAAATATAGTAAATTCCATTATTTTCATAATAATAAAAATGATAATATTCATAATCATCATAATAATTATAATACTTATACTAGTAGTAAAATGGTAAGTTATATTTTAAATGATAATCTTAGTAATAATAATACTACTACTACTAATAATAATAATAATAATAATAATAATAATAATAATAATAATAATAATAATAATAATAATAATAATAATAATAATAATATCACTAATAACAATAACAATAACAATTTATAATAACAATAATAATAATAATAATAATAATAATAATAATAATAATAATAATAATAATAATAATAATAATAATAATAATAATAATAATAATAATAATAATAATAATAATAATAATAATAATAATAATAATAATAATAATAATAAATATAACAATTAAAGACTACCTTTAAATGTTTTTCCAAAAAAATGCTAACGACCGAGCTCGAACCTGAGACCTCTCGTTCACAAGACCAACACCCAAACCGTCTGAGCTAACCCATCTTTATGGTATAATCCCGACATTAATTTTATTTACCCCCATTAATATTTTGTTTCTATTTTTCTTCTTCTTCCTTACATTTTCGATCGACCAGAGGGTTCCCCTAACAGGAATCTAATTTATCGGTTTAAGACCTTTCATATGAAACATAAACAACCACGATGTGATTGAATTGGACTTCATAACATAAAAATTAAATATAAAACAATTGTAGTCGCGATGAACACCTATGAACTCGAATCCAAATTTTAAATTTAAAACTGTTTTGGTTGATAATTCCTACATGAAATAGGTACTAAATCGTATAAAGAAACTTCTAAAACCATTAATTAAACTTGAATTATAACTGGTAACTCAAATTTGATCGATAAACAATCGGTTGACTTTTTAAACTAAAACTTTGACTATCAAATTCATCTTTGATTTTGTGAATTGAGACTTGAAAATATGCAGATAGTATCAAGACTTGATTTAGATCACAACTGCATTTTTAGATTTCAAAAATATATTCGAAGTTAAGCTATTGTTTATCACAGTCAAGACACCATGAACTCCAATGTTGATTTTGAGATTAGGACGGTTTTAGATAAAGATTTATATATGAAAATGGTTCCAAAACAAACGTATAAACTTTCTGTAACCTCAATTGGATCCAAAACATTGAATTGAACTCGAATTTTGCCAAGAACACGACGCTTGACTTTTGAAACCTAAACTTTGACTCAAAAATTTGATTTCAATTTACTGAATTGATGATTGAAACTTTCCAGATATATTGAGTAGGAGATTTCAGACAACTCTGCATTTATAGATTTTTAAATAAGACTCGAATTCGAAGTTTGAGTAAAAATACTCAAGAACAGAGGTCTGAGCTTTAGTTTTCTGTTTTAAATTTTGAAGTGCAGTAATTGAATGATAATGTATGATTGTTGTAGGTCAGTGAATGATTGTCGTGATAAATAAATGACAACTGAATCGATTTATAAAACTTATTAGTCGACAGATAGAATCAAATCAGAGAAAGAAAGAAATAAAAAATAATAAAAACAAAAAAATTGATAACGACCCTAAACAGATTTTTGGATTCATCCTTGTGATTTAGAATCGTTTTGTAATCAATCAGAGACAGGAAATCGAATATGAAACAGTTAGATAGCTATGTTAAACGGATTCGTACTCTTTTCCTTAATTTTAATAGTTTATATAATAATTATTAATAATTAATAAATATATATATATTAATAATAATCATTATTTTGATAACAAAAATAAATAATAATAATAATAATAATAATAATAATAATAATAATAATAATAATAATAATAATAATAATAATAATAATAATAATAATAATAATACTGATAATAATAATAATAATAATTATTATTAATAACATTCATAGTAATATTAAATAATAATAATAATAATATTGATAATGTTATTAATAATAAGAATACTAATACTAATAATAATTATAATATTAAAATAATAAAGAGAAATAATAATACTGATATGATAATATTAACAATAATGAAAGTTTTTTAAAAAAAAATAAGTTTAATAATAATGATGATTTTAATAATAGTATTATTAATGATAATAATAAATTGTATTACTTTATAATAATAATAATAATAATAATAATAATAATAATAATAATAATAATAATAATAATAAAGATGGCTATAATAATAATATTTGTTAATGTTAATGTAATAATAATGTCTAATAATAATACAATTTATAATTAAGATATAAAAATTTACATATTTCCATTTTTATATACTAATATTAATACTACAGATATTGATAATAATAAAAGCATTTATAACAAATATATTTTTAACTTGTAATTACATTTAATTATTAATTTTATATGATATCATATATTGAATGTTTAGTATTTATACATTTTATATATATTACCATATAATAATAATAATTATTATTAAGATTCATATATATACATATATAGATTAATATCATATATATACATATATAGATTAATATCATATATATATATATATATATATATATATATATATATATATATATATATATATATATATATATATATATATATATATATATATATATATTTTTATTTTTTTTTATTTTTTTTTATTTTAATAATACTTAATTATTTTGTAAATTATTTTACATTTTTAATTCTAATGATTCAATTACATTTTATTACTTCCAATACATACATTTATATTTATATTTATATATATATATATATATATATATATATATATATATATATATATATATATATATATATTTATATTTATATTTATTTGCAAACAATTGTTCGTGAATCGTCGGGAATAGTCAAAGGTCAAACGTTTTCCATGTAAATAGTTCAAAAATTTTGAGACTCGATATTACAGACTTTGCTTATCGTGTCGAATTCATATGAAGATTAAATTTAAATTTGGTCGGAAATTTCCGGGTCGTCACAGTTTCATCAAAGATTTTTCAAAGGTCACTCGATCTATTACTCATCTCCTCGGAAAGGAAGTTTCGTTCGTCTTTAATGAAGAATGTGTGCAAGCATTTAACTATCTGAAGGAACAGCTCACACATGCACCTATCATAATTGCTCCCGATTGGAGCTTACCATTCGAAATCATGTGTGATGCGAGCGACTTCGCAGTTGGAGCTGTACTCAGACAACGGATAGATAAACACTTTCATCCAATCTATTACGCCAGCAAAACCTTAATCGGAGCTCAAGAGAATTACACCACCACGGAAAAAGAGCTATTAGCCATAGTTTTCGCCTCTGACAAATTCCGTTCCTATCTCATCCTGTCCAAAACTACGGTTTACACAGATCACTCAGCCCTTAAATATCTATTCACTAAGCAAGATGCTAAACCAAGACTCTTATGATGGATCTTGCTCCACCAAGAATTTGATATCGAGATCAAAGATAAGAAAGGAGCAGAGAACGTCGCAGCAGATCATCTTAGTCATTTGGAGAACCCAGTGATGGAACAGCTTGCTGAACAAGATATCAGAGACAAATTTCCGAAAGCTGGAGTAGTACATAACATAGGATCGCAATTTACTGATACCCCTTTGTACGCTGACATAGCCAACTACCTAGTAGCTGGAGTAGTACATAAAGGAATGAGCACATCCCGAAGAAGGAAGTTCTTCAGGGACGCTAAGTACTACTACTGGCAAGATCCGTACCTGTTCAGAATTTGCCCTGATCAAATAATCAGGAGGTGCGTATATGAGAAACAAGCAGCAGGGATTCTTCACCAATGTCATCACGGGCCAACTGGAGGTCATCATGGAGCAAACTTAACCGCAAGAAAAGTCTACGAATCAGGATTTCATTGGCCGTCTATATTTTGAGATGCGCAAGAGCTTGTAAAGCGTTACGACGCATGCCAAAGGCAATGTATTATCTCTGAAGAATGAGATGCCTCAGACTAATACCCAACCTTGCGAGATCTTCGATATATGGGGATTAGACTTTATGGGGCCATTTCCTAAGTCTAACGGGAAAGAATATATCCTTGTAGCAGTAGATTACGTCTCCAGATGGGTCGAAGCCCAAGCATTTCCAACCAACGATTCCAAGGTCATCACTAACTTCCTGAAGAGACTCTTCTGCCGATTTGGAGCTCCCCGCACTATAATAAGTGATAGAGGCACACACTTTTGTAAAACCCAGTTTATGAAAGTTATGCAACAATACGGAGTTACCCACAAAATGTCCACTGCCTATCATCTGCATACTAACGGACAAGCAGAGGTCACTAACAGAGCACTCAAGAGAATTCTAGAATGCACCGTCATTCATCATGGAAATAAATGGGCCGAGAAACTAGATGATGCTCTGTGGGCATTCTGGACTGCTTACAAGAATCCTTTAGGAACTACACCCTACCGCATGATCTCTGGAAAAGCCTGTCACCTTCCGCTAGAACTAGAGTATAAAGCTCTCTGGGAACTGAAAACCTGTAACCTCGATCCTTTAGTAACCACTAGGCATTGGAAGATGCAGATGAATGAACTCGCTGAATTAAGAGACCAAACTTACGAGACGTCATATATCTACAAGGAACGAACGAAGCTGACACATGATGCAAAACTAATACCTACAAAGTTTCACTCCTGGAGAAAAAGTTCTACTCTTTAATTCTTGATTCAAGAAGTTCGCTGGAAAATTAAGATCAAGATGGAGTGGGCCATACAAAGTCATACATGCTTTTCCAAACGGATCCATGGAATTAGAAGGACCCACTGGCAAATTCCAAAGTCAACGGTCACTGATTGAAAGCTTATCTAGAAGACCACGACAAGGAGGAGCAGCTCTTCTCCTTTGATCCATTCTGAAGATCTGGCAGGAAAAGTCAAGCTCTAACGACTTGATAAACAAAGTGCTCTTGGGAGGCACCCCTTGCTTATCCTTTTTAATTTATTAATTTTTTTCAATTTTTTTTCAGTCTACAAAAATATTATCTCTGTGCACTAACCCTAAGCACCATACTTGCGCTTAGTACTTACGAGTTTGTTGAATGTATTCAGGCAAAATTCCAAGTTCAGGAGCTTCTTATTGCATTCCAGTTCGCAGGAGGAGGACTCCCAGAGTTTACTTATCAGAGAGCAGCACAGATTAGTTTAAGTCATCTACAGGACAGTTTAGTCCAAGGCGTATGATCCTTGAGAGTGTTGAGGAGGACATTAGTACGGCACCACCAGCTCCTCCAGTGCGACGCTCCAGATGTTTAGCCTCGAGACCAGCTGAGTTTCCAAAACTACCAGAGACACATGAGCCGCAGACTGTGATTCATTATGGAGCCACCTTGAACGACCCAGATGTTACATGGACATTACTTAGAGACCAGCAGAGACTTTACTGAGCTTTCAGAGCATACCTTCATCGTGAAGGAATGCCCAAGAGTACTCTAAGCCCTTCATAGTCCAGGCTAGCATGTCATGTTCCTCCGATACGACAAGCTACCCTCAGACGCTCCACTCCAGTCTCAGTCCATTCAGGTGCCTCAGCCGCCGTTTTGACTCACGCTGCTCCCATCACGCCGCCTGTACTTGCTGTTTCGTCTGCCCTGGTTATGGAGACGGTCCCTGTTCGTGAGCTACCTGACGGCTGCCACTTAGTGACAGTACCTATCTCAGTAGAGCCACCCATGACCCAGGTTTTTGAGATTACCGGGAACATTCCCGATGAGGAGCCATTTCCAAGCCTATCACACCTGAAGTTGCCATCGAACCTCTGTCTAGACAAGCTTTTGAGTCCTGAGTTGGATATAGGACAACTGCTTGAGTATTTGCCGAGACTTGAGGATGACGATGATCCCTTCAGGCTTAATGGATACTTCGCAGACACCGCTCAACACATTGGCCAGGATAGTATTCCGTAGACTAATTTATTTTATTTTATTTTCAGTTTTTAAAAGCATTGTATAAAAGTTATATATCCAGTGGAAATGCTACTCTCTTCTGTTCTTCATGCAGAATTGTATCAAAGAGACTGGTCTTTTCCAGTACTAGGAGAACCTGACCGTAGGAAAGCACAGCACTAGGAGAGCAACCTAACCGTAGGGAAATAATCTTTCCTTAAATCTCTTTCAATAATCACACACTAAAATCTCTAAGTGTGGGCTCATCCCAGCACTAAGCTCAGAGATTCTAGAAGCACTGTCCTTAATTATTAAATATTAAAATATTCTATTTCAGAGAACATTAGGGACAATGTTCTTCTAAGTGTGGGGTATTGGGTAAATGTTTAAGGACAAGTAAACAAGTAACCGTAAAAATGCCAAAGTTTTAAAAAACTCTTTTGTCCAAAACTGACTAGCAAGGAATATTTAGGTAATTTTGAAAAATTCTTACCTCGTTTTACCCAAAAGATTCTATAAAATTGCTAGAAATCAGTTTTCGAAACATTTACTAGAACGGAACGATTAAGCTAAAACTCATGATTTACGTCAAAAGATTTCTTTCGATAAAATATGTTAAAGGCTGCGCATGACCAAGCACGACCCCTACTCCCAAAAGTGAGGACTCTTGGACCAAAGTATCTGTATGACCCATCAAATCTACAGTAATTTGTCAATTCAATTGATGAGCGTGCCGGTGTACGGTTCAAGTTAGAACTTGGTTTTGACATACGTTTCAAAGCCAATGGTTAGTAAGCGTCATATGTGGTGCAGGTACGATACTCCTTCTGAAATCATTCTGAATAGAGAAGACAAAAAGCCATCCGTTTCCGTTTTCACTCCACGCAATTTAAACCCGACCAACTCACATAAAGAGTTGATGAACTAGAAATATTCACCTCAAATTCACTCGCAAAATACACTACCCATTCACCTTCATTCCCTTTCCGCTTATCAAAAGAACCTGAGATTGATGAAGAGATAGATCGATCAAATTCGCTTCAAAAGCACTTGTTAAAAGATTTCGAACCCCCGACTGTTTTTGATAGGTAAAAGACCTATTTTCGGTGAATTATCACTTCCTCTCTGGCATCAGGAACAAAGAACTAAAGTTATGAAGAAAGGGTATGTAGAAAAAAAAAAAAAAAGAAGAGCAAAGTCTCTAAATAAAGGCAAGAAAAACCCGAGAAGTTGCCCAAAGAAGAAGAACCGGAAGAGCTGGGAAAATTCTAGACAAAGTCTTAGCAAAATCCGCATCTTCCGAAGAAAACTCTTACGGAATTTAAGTCATTCTCTATCCAAAAAGGATATGAAGAATCGAAATCTATCAATTCTCTCTAAAAATCAAAAGATCTAGATGTACACCTTTCACTCTTTTCATAAATTCCTCAACTAACCCTATAACCCGTGTTCCTCTTGAAAGAATGCCTAGGAAGAAGATCACCGCCGTCCTTACTTAATCGGTGGAGATATCGATGCTTTACCAAGCCTATGATGAGAGCTGTTACACGACTGGCTTCTGAGCAACAATACAACTAGATTAGGGCACCCTAAACACCTGAGTGATATGAGTGATTCGTTAGTAAGAAGCCTGGTCATGTATACTCTACATCTAAGAGTTGAAAAGTACGCCTTTTTCACTATGGACGCGATTGAAATCTAGCGACCAAAACCATCGAACTTCAAAACTTTCTCTAATACTTTCGAAAGATGTGATGACTTCTAATGAAGGCATAATAAAAGATTTAAGGGTGGGCGAGGGAGAATCTATTAAAAATATCCTTATATTCCCACTTTTTGCTTTAGGACAAGCAAAGCTAAGTGTGGGGTATTTGATATCGGCTAAAAAGTCACGTTTTTACCCCCGATATTGGGCCCTAAAATCTATAAAGTTCCAAACTTTATCGCAAAAATAATGGCTGTGTCGGTTGATTTTGTAGAATAAGTAATTACGAAGGCGATGCAAAAAGAATCAAGTGAAACGGAGCTAAAACGAAGAATCTAGAGCGAAAACGGTGAAAAACAAGAAATCAAGTTACGATCCAGTGAAACCAGCTGACCAGGCAAGCCAAACCGCCTGCCAAACGGGGTGCCAAACGGCTTGCCTGGCTTGCAAACAGCCTGCCACACGCCTAGATCAAACGGACACGTTAAACGGCCTGGCCTGGCAAACGGCCCCTGCAAACGGCTTGCAAAATGGCTTGCCAAACGGTCTGCCAGCTGTTTACAGGCAAAACTCAAGTCTATTTAAAGGGCTCTCTCCATCTATTTCAACACACACTCAATTTACAATTCATTTTATATTTTCATTCTTTAGTTAGTTTTTAGTAGTAGTTAGCTTAGCTTTTTAGTTATTGTTCAAATATATGTTGATGATATTGTATTTGGTTCTACTAACGAATCTCTTAGAAATGAGTTTTCTAAGTTAATGCATGATGAGTTTGAAATGAGCATGATGGGTGAACTAAAGTTCTTTCTCGGAATTCAAATTAAGCAGCTAGAAGATGGAACATTCATCAATCAACACAGGTATATACATGATATGCTCAAAAAATTTGAAATGGAGAACTCAAAACCTATGGCCACTCCTAACAATGTCAAGCTTACTCTTGAAGGAGAATGAGATTCATTCGATAGCACGAAGTATAGAGGAATGAGTGGATCTTTTCTATACTTAACGGCAAGCCGACCCGATATCATGTATAGTGTGTGCTTATGTGCAAGATTCTAAGAGAATCCCTAAATGTCTCACATAGAAGCGGTTAAAAGATTCTTTAAATATTTGAAACGTACCATGCACCTCGGTCTATGATATCTAAAGTTCATCGGTGTTGACATTATGTGCTTTGCGGATTCCGACCATGGAGGATCGTTGATTGATCGAAAGAGCACAAGTGGTGTATGTGCATTTGTCGGGCTTTGCTTAACATCATGGTTCTCAAAGAAGCAAACATCCGTTGCACTATCTACTACCGAAGCGGAATATGTGGCCGTAGGAAGAGCATGTGCAGGTGCTATTGATGAAACAAACTTGCATCGTTTACGATATCATCTCTTCTGAAATACCTATTTGTTGTGATAATAAGAGTGCTATAGACATATCTAAAAATCAAATATTACCAACCCCACTCCTTTCTTAAACCCCAACCACTAGATTTCGGACATTCATTGTCTCCCTTCTCTCCAACATCTAGTGGCCCTCAAAAGGTAAGCTTCCAAATTTTGTTTATTTTGCTTACTTTAAAATTTTCTCATGTAATTCTCAATCACTTGCATAATCTCACATGAGAATAATTTTTATGTCTTTCATAACTAATAGGAATACTTGTTTTGATGCATAACCTATCAATTGTGTGAAAACTAACTTATACAAGTTTCAACTCATAGAGTGCCAAGTAGGAACTTTTTCTTGCATAATCCACACAAATTGATTTTCTTTTCAAACCACTCATGCACACACAAATGGTTGACCAAGATCTTATAATAATTATCAATCTCATGATACTTATCAAGCAATGGTAAACAAAAATGGAAATGATGAACCTTGTCTAACTTTTCAAAATGGCGCACCTTACTTGTTTTTAAAAATGTGTCTAGACAAGAATAAAGTGACATATGTCCATCATATAGGTTTTCAAAATCATGTTACCAACATGGATTTTGCTAAAATGCTCATGTTCCTAGGAAATGACTAACACACGAGGGAAATGTGCGGCGTATCACCAACAACAAATGGAAAGTCGACCACTTCATGAAGAAAGAGTCGTTCACTATGACGAATTTCCAAACCTCCACAAAACATTCACTCAAAAAGATTGTTTTTCATTCTTAAATCTAGATGAGGTCATCTACCCACCTCTTATCCGAGAATTTAACGCCAACTTTGAACTTGTCAACACTAATCAAGTTAAATTAAAACTCGGTAGGGAGTTTCATACTTGGCCTCTTTCATACTTTGCTTCGGTCATGAAAATTCCCTCACAAGGTCGTGATTTCTACACCCCTCGAACCGACCTTAGATCCTTGCACCCAACTAATCACGTACAAGAACTACTCTCTACCATTACTCATTTGGAAGTACCTCAAACTCTCAATCGCCGCATTCGTATTCAAGATTCTGAGATCCAACATGATCTTCAACTCCTTCTAACATCCCGTGCTTTTCGGGACGAAATTTCTTTTAAGGTGTAGGTAATGTAACATCCCGCGTTTTTCCGTTAAATTTATTTTTAACACCGTCTTTTTTTTAGATAATATCTTTCGTTACCTAAATTCGTATCTTTCATTAACTAACGTTCTTAATACTTCGTTATTCAATTATAACATCTCCCGTTTACTCTCGCATATTTAAAATAATTCGTTCGGTTAATTCACGCACCCGCTTTTAAACTCGAGGGACTATTGGCTTCAAGTGGGCAAACTAGTTGACTAGGTCAACTAGTCAACCCACCATCTCATCCATTCATTTTCCATCCATCTCCTACCTCCATTTTTCTCTTTTCTCTCTAGTTGCAAGAACACCCATAACACCCAAATCATTCATTCATCATCTAAATTCGATCTAGGAGGCTTACAACAAAACAAAGTACATATTCGTGATCCTCTCATCATCCTCTACATTTTGGTACCAATTTCATCTCGTTTGGGTAATATTTCTAAAACTCTAAATTTCATGTTCTTAGTGTTTTTGACTTGAAATGGTGTTAATTAGTGTCTATGACTCAAGTCTAACATGAATATGTGTTTAGTTTGCTCGATTTGTTGTTTTGAGTAACTAATTTGAATATGAAAAATGGATGTGCTTAATCTTGAATTTTGGATGATTAAATGTTGTTTAAATGTTAAAGTTTATGTATTAAATGTGTTACTAGCATCATTAGCTTCATTTTGATGTGTAGGTTGATTTAGAAAAGCTTCATTTACAAAATGATTGAATTCATGATTTTGGTTAGGGTTTGATGAACGTTAAAATGAACTTTTGATGCATTGAATGCTATGAAATGTTGTAAGTAAGTGATTAGTTGTATTGTATGTTTAATTACCTTCGAAATGACGTATCGTATGTGTAAATTGGATTCCCGAATTACCATTTGCATTTTTGAGCTTGAAACGTTAAATAATGACATTTCGGCGAGATTTTGGTTATTGTAAATAATGCTTTTGTTTAATGAAATGTGTTTAGTTGTATTCCTTATTAAATTACCTTTCCAACGATATAAGATACGTGTTTTGAATGTTTACGGTTCATAAGTTATGTTTGTTTGAAGTTTGGTTCGAGCATATACATTAAACAACCCAGCATTTTTTCTAGTGTTAAGCCGCGGCGCGGCTCCTCTAGCCACGGCGCGGCTTAAAGCATGAAAATGGGGTTGTCCAAAATTATCAATTTTCGTAAAATTCTAACTATGCTACGCAACTCCGATTGACATGAGACTTGGCCAACATGTTTATATATGACTTCTAATCTTAGAAAAATTGTCCGAGACCCGACTCGAACACGTTGACTTTTTCGTTGACTTTAACCAAAGTTTGACTTTTAGTCAAACTTAACCAAATACTTATGCAATCGTTCTAATCTTCTTTTATACTTGATTCTTGCATGAAACTTGACAACGTGATTCACATGCTATATAATCGAGTCGTAACGAGCCATGGGACTAATTGAACACATTTCGACCGACCTTGTGTCTTACACGGTAATTGATATAACTTACTTGTTTAGGTCAAGACTAAACAACTTTCATGCACACGTTTACTTTGTGAAGTACATTTATACTCGTGCACTCGAGGTGAGATCATAGTCTCACCTTTTCAACAACTTTTATTCTTTAAATTGTGGGCTGTGAAACATATACTTTGTTATATCTTGTACTACTTACTTTTATACTTTGAACACAAGTACGAAGAAACAAACATTCCACAGCGAGTTTGAACAAAAATTCTCAATTCGATTATCATTAGTTACACTTGCCGGGTGTAAGCGAGAACTTATGTTGTATGGCCATACGGGTTTGACAAACCCTCATTCGGACGGTTCGCTACCGTTGTGCGGATGAAATATATTTTCAAGAAACAGTGTATGTTCTAACACTATTGTGATGGGGTTCTATGGAAGGAAAGTTAAGTCTTGATAATTGGGTGCTCGCGAACATACTTTTAGAATGCAAACGATTTGGATAATCAACGTTATGGAAATAAAAAATCTTGTGGTTCAAAAACAACGTTTACAAAACACCTATGATTTCACCAACGTTTTTCTTTGACAGTTTTCTATATGTTTCTCAGGTTCATACTTGGCTACTTGATACATGCTTCCGCACACTTTGATTACTTGCTTAGGGTCAAGCATACATGCATACGCTAGTGATAGCACATTTGGATTCAAGTATATTGTTTACATACTTACGCTATTTATAACAACCGTGATTTTAAACTAATTATGTCGCAAGTTATTTCATTTATACTTTATAACTTTTGTAAACTTAAACTTGTTGTAGAACCGTTTGGTAAACTAAACTTTGCAAGTCTTGTACGTTTCAAATGAATGCGACATAATTTTGGTCAAATGCGTCTCATATAGGGACTATGACCACGCAACGGGACCTAAGTTAACGGCGCCGTCAATGACGATTTTGTCAGGTCGTTACAGATGGTATCAGAGCGTTGGTTGTAGGGAACTAGGATATGCATTAGTGTGTCTGATAGAGTCGTTAGGACGCATTAGTGAATCTAGACTACAACCGGATAGTTAGCCATTGCATTCTGACATACATTTTCTATAGATAGCACTTACTTGACTACTTGTGCATTATACTTGAATCATTCTTGGGCAAACTTCTTAATGGTACCAAGCTTTCATCATACGAATCCGTATTCTGCCACTTTCTTGTAACACACGTAAACTTAAGATTCATACGCGTAAAGAGGACGATGACTTCATTAGTTATACTAGTTCGGGAACTCTGTCTCCTAGGTTGTTATTCACCACCGTCCCATTTTACTATCCACAAGTACTGTAAAGTTTCCACCACTATGGCGATCATTAACCATTACCGATGTTACACCGGTGTTCCTTACTATCTACCACTTCTTGTTACTATCATCACTACTCTAGGTGAGTATCATCATCACTACTTATTACTACGGTTGCGTACCACTTGTTTTCATAATTTGTTACTCTTTACGTACCTAAAGACATTATTGTTTGACTTGAACCGCATTGACGTGAACAATCATTTATGCACTTTCCCCGGGAAACACTTCTTCAGAGTTGCACAAATTCTTTCTATCCAATATGAGTCACGTTTGAGACGTCGTTACACTTTGTTCATTTTAGATCTTCACGAATACACGAACTTGATGTTATGGAGTGATGTGGGAATGGAGGTATGAGTTAGCATAATATAACAACACTCGATCAACGTGGTTATATCATGGTAAGTCATACCAAAGTTCTAATGACACGTGAGGGTGATTGGAACCTAATTACCACCATGTGCCATGTACATGACTTCATTTTTCTTGTTGGATATCCAAAAACTCCGAGAATATTGATAACAACCATACCAGGGACACATCTTCGATTATTTTCGAACCATATTTATGCTTCCGAATGGATGACAAATTCCTTCAACTTCAAACATATGTTACACGTGTATACTGTAGTGACCCGAACTTTTCCATGTTTATATATATTAATTGAGATTGATATTTACATGATTAAATGTTTCCAACATGTTAAGCAATCAAACTTGTTAAGACTTGATTAATTGAAATATGTTTCATATAGACAATTGACCACCCAAGTTGATCGGTGATTCACGAACGTTAAAACTTGTAAAAACTATATGATGACATATATATGGATATATATATAGTTAACATGATACTATGATAAGAAAACATATCATAAAGTATATTAACAATGAACTACATATGTAAAAACAAGACTACTAACTTAATGATTTTTAAACGAGACATATATGTAACGATTATCGTTGTAAAGACATTTAATGTATATATATCATATTAAGAGATATTCATACATGATAATATCATGATAATATAATAATTTAAAATCTCATTTGATATTATAAACATTGGGTTAACAACATTTAACAAGATCGTTAACCTAAAGGTTTCAAAACAACACTTACATGTAACGACTAACGATGACTTAACGACTCAGTTAAAATGTATATACATGTAGTGTTTTAATATGTATTTATACACTTTTGAAAGACTTCAATACACTTATCAAAATACTTCTACTTAACAAAAATGCTTACAATTACATCCTCGTTCAGTTTCATCAACAATTCTACTCGTATGCACCCGTATTCGTACTCGTACAATACACAGCTTTTAGATATATGTACTATTGGTATATACACTCCAATGATCAGCTCTTAGCAGCCTATGTGAGTCACCTAACACATGTGGGAACCATCATTTGGCAACTAGCATGAAATATCTCATAAAATTACAAAAATATGAGTAATCATTCATGACTTATTTACATGAAAACAAAATTACATATCCTTTATATCTAATCCATACACCAACGACCAAAAACACCTACAAACACTTTCATTCTTCAATTTTCTTCATCTAATTGATCTCTCTCAAGTTCTATCTTCAAGTTCTAAGTGTTCTTCATAAATTCCAAAAGTTCTAGTTTCATAAAATCAAGAATACTTTCAAGTTTGCTAGCTCACTTCCAATCTTGTAAGGTGATCATCCAACCTCAAGAAATCTTTGTTTCTTACAGTAGGTTATCATTCTAATACAAGGTAATAATCATATTCAAACTTTGGTTCAATTTCTATAACTATAACAATCTTATTTCAAGTGATGATCTTACTTGAACTTGTTTTCGTGTCATGATTCTGCTTCAAGAACTTCGAGCCATCCAAGGATCCATTGAAGCTAGATCCATTTTTCTCTTTTCCAGTAGGTTTATCCAAGGAAATTAAGGTAGTAATGATGTTCATAACATCATTCGATTCATACATATAAAGCTATCTTATTCGAAGGTTTAAACTTGTAATCACTAGAACATAGTTTAGTTAATTCTAAACTTGTTCGCAAACAAAAGTTAATCCTTCTAACTTGACTTTTAAAATCAACTAAACACATGTTCTATATCTATATGATATGCTAACTTAATGATTTAAAACCTGGAAACACGAAAAACACCGTAAAACCGGATTTACGCCGTCGTAGTAACACCGCGGGCTGTTTTGGGTTAGTTAATTAAAAACTATGATAAACTTTGATTTAAAAGTTGTTATTCTGAGAAAATGATTTTTATTATGAACATGAAACTATATCCAAAAATTATGGTTAAACTCAAAGTGGAAGTATGTTTTCTAAAATGGTCATCTAGACGTCGTTCTTTCGACTGAAATGACTACTTTTACAAAAACGACTTGTAACTTATTTTTCCGAATATAAACCTATACTTTTTCTGTTTAGATTCATAAAATAGAGTTCAATATGAAACCATAGCAATTTGATTCACTCAAAACGGATTTAAAATGAAGAAGTTATGGGTAAAACAAGATTGGATAATTTTTCTCATTTTAGCTACGTGAAAATTGGTAACAAATCTATTCCAACCATAACTTAATCAACTTGTATTGTATATTATGTAATCTTGAGATACCATAGACACGTATACAATGTTTCGACCTATCATGTCGACACATCTATATATATTTCGGAACAACCATAGACACTCTATATGTGAATGTTGGAGTTAGCTATACAGGGTTGAGGTTGATTCCAAAATATATATAGTTTGAGTTGTGATCAATACTGAGATACGTATACACTGGGTCGTGGATTGATTCAAGATAATATTTATCGATTTATTTCTGTACATCTAACTGTGGACAACTAGTTATAGGTTACTAACGAGGACAGCTGACTTAATAAACTTAAAACATCAAAATATATTAAAAGTGTTGTAAATATATTTTGAACATACTTTAATATATATGTATATATTGTTATAGGTTCGTGAATCAACAGTGGCCAAGTCTTACTTCCCGACGAAGTAAAAATCTGTGAAAGTGAGTTATAGTCCCACTTTTAAAATCTAATATTTTTGGGATGAGAATACATGCAGGTTTTATAAATGATTTACAAAATAGACACAAGTACGTGAAACTACATTCTATGGTTGAATTATCGAAATCGAATATGCCCCTTTTTATTAAGTCTGGTAATCTAAGAATTAGGGAACAGACACCCTAATTGACGCGAATCCTAAAGATATATCTATTGGGCCTAACAAACCCCATCCAAAGTACCGGATGCTTTAGTACTTCGAAATTTATATCATATCCGAAGGGTGTCCCGGAATGATGGGGATATTCTTATATATGCATCTTGTTATTGTCGGTTACCAGGTGTTCACCATATGAATGATTTTTATCTCTATGTATGGGATGTGTATTGAAATATGAAATCTTGTGGTCTATTATTATGATTTGATATATATAGGTTAAACCTATAACTCACCAACATTTTTGTTGACGTTTTAAGCATGTTTATTCTCAGGTGATTATTAAGAGCTTCCGCTGTCGCATACTTAAATAAGGACGAGATTTGGAGTCCATGCTTGTATGATATTGTGTAAAAACTGCATTCAAGAAACTTATTTTGTTGTAACATATTTGTATTGTAAACCATTATGTAATGGTCGTGTGTAAACAGGATATTTTAGATTATCATTATTTGATAATCTACGTAAAGCTTTTTAAACCTTTATTGATGAAATAAAGGTTATGGTTTGTTTTAAAATGAATGCAGTCTTTGAAAAACGTCTCATATAGAGGTCAAAACCTCGCAACGAAATCAATTAATATGGAACGTTTTTAATCAATAAGAACGGGACATTTCAGTTGGTATCCGAGCGTTGGTCTTAGAGAACTAGAAAATTTGCATTAGTGTGTCTTATCGAGTTTGTTAGGATGCATTAGTGAGTCTGGACTTCGACCGTGTTTTCTTTAAAAATGATTGCTTAACATTTTTGTTGGAAACTATATATTTTTAACATATGAATATTATGTGATATATTAATCTCTTAACGTGTTTGATATTATGTGATAGATGTCTACCTCTAGAACAAGTCCCATTGACTCACCTAATAATAATGAAGAGTCAAATGTAAATTGGAATGATTTGTGGACTGATTCACAAGTTCCCGAAGAGGAACCGGAAGAAGAGTCGGAATCGGAAGAAGAATCGGAACCGGAAGAAGAATCGGAACCAGATGAAGAAATAGAACCGGTGGGGGAAATAATAAAACGGTTAAGTAAAAGAAAATCCTCAACCAACCGACCAAGGTTAATTATGGTCAATGGTGTTTCCGCCAAGGAAGCAAAATATTGGGAGGATTACCAATTCTCCGATGAATCGGATTCCGACGAGAATTCCGATGATGTTATAGAAATTACCCCAACTGAATTTAAAAAGGCAAAAGAAAATAATAAGGGAAAGGGCATAAAAATAGAGAAATCTAATTCCAACCCTGATGAACTTTATATGTATCGTCAACCCCCGAAGTCCTTAAGTTGTAACAATGACCCGGGAACCTCTAAACCACCGGGTTTTTCTAAACCAATGTGGAAAATTACGGCTCGTATTAGGGGAACATCATATATCCCTAGAAACTTGGCAAAACGAACCAAAACCGAAGAAGAAGAAACAAGCGAGTCGGAATAAGATAGTTGTATTCGTGTGGTGTAATATATGTAATATAGTGTGCTTATGCTTTATGATATATGTAAAAATTGCTTGTATTAATAAGTATTTTTTTTTATGAATCTAACTCTTGTCTATTTTACAGTATAAAAACACAAAATGGATAGACAACCCAATATTTTAAGAGACCTACCCGGAGACATGATTGATGAAATCTTGTCTAGAGTCGGTCAGAATTCTTCGGCACAACTATTTAAGGCGAGATCAGTTTGTAAGACATTCGAAGAACGTTCCAAGAATGTCTTGGTTTATAAGAGACTTTCGTTTGAAAGATGGGGGATATCACATTGGGAAACCCATAAGTTACGATGTGTTTACTTTGACGCATATATTGCGGGGAACCCAAATGCTATTTTACGCAATGGGTTAAGAAATTATTTTGACTCAATATATCCGAATATTGGACTTCGTGATTTAGAAAAAGCGGCTAACATGCAACATAAAGAAGCATGTTATGCTTACGGATTAGTAATGTTCGCTTCTCACCAAAGTGAGAACAAGAACATCGGGCTACAACTATTAAACAAAACGTTCCCACAAGTGACGGAGTCGGTAATTGGGGTAAGGAATGAGGTTTTTAGATTGTTACGGGACTGATGGACATTACGTAACCCTCGTCCCTTTGACGACGTTACAACACGCTGTCTTATCAACAGCCATAACGGTTATGTTCCACAAGACCAAGGATGGGAAGTAGTCCTAGTAAAACCAGAATGCATGACTTGTTTCTGGACGTATGAATTACGTGTCTTTATTGCCTTTGCTGAACGACTTGTGTACTAGCTAGAATTATCTTCACAACTATATCTTGTATCAAAGTTATTATGTGCTATATTTCATGCTTTATGTAAAATAAGCGGTATTGTAAGTTTGTAAAATATTGTATAAAAGTTTGAACGCGAAATATTATTATAATCAGTTTTTCATATAGAATTGTAGTAGTTGAATTGTATATTAGCTGTTAAGTATGAACTTAACGGGTAGGTACTACCCGAATTTAAACTTATAAAACGCTAATATGAAGAAAAAGCTTTTATAAATGAGTTCATATTATGCTACGAAATACTATTAACTACTCTTAATATTCTGTATGATTAACTTGTTCCATTTGACTATTTTGAAGGAAATGGCACCAACTACTCGACACACCGTGAATATGAATGAAGAGGAATTTCGTACTTTTCTAGCTTCAAACATAGCCGCAGTACAGGCTGCGCTACATACCAACAATAACCTTGGATCTAGCAGTACAGGAAATCGTGTAGGATGCACCTACAAAGAATTCACTGCTTGCAAACCTTTGGAATTTGATGGAACCGAAGGACCGATCGGATTGAAACGGTGGACCGAGAAGGTCGAATCGGTGTTTGCCATAAGTAAGTGTACTGAAGAGGACAAAGTGAAGTATGCTACGCATACCTTCACAGGTTCTGCATTAACATGGTGGAATACCTATCTAGAGCAAGTGGGACAAGATGATGCGTACGCACTACCGTGGTCAGCATTCAAGCACTTGATGAACGAGAAGTACCGTCCCAGAACCGAGGTCAATAAGCTCAAGACAGAACTTAGAGGGTTACGAACCCAAGGATTTGATATAACCACGTATGAAAGACGATTCACAGAATTGTGCCTATTGTGTCCGGGAACATTCGAAGATGAGGAAGAGAAGATCGACGCGTTTGTGAAAGGATTACCGGAAAGAATCCAAGAAGATATAAGTTCACACGAGCCCGCCTCCATACAACAGGCATGTAGAATGGCTCACAAACTAGTGAACCAGATTGAAGAAAGAATTAAAGAACAGACTGCTGAAGAGGCCAATGTGAAGCAAGTCAAAAGAAAGTGGGAGGAAAACGGTGATAAGAATCACCAATACAATAACAACAGCAATTACAACAATAATCGCAACAATTATCCCAACAATCGCAACATCAATCGCAACTACAACAAACGGCCCAACAACAACAACAACAACAACAACAACAGCAACTACAACAATCATCCCAACAACAATAATAACCGCAACAACAACAACAATCAGAAGCAGCTATGCCAAAGGTGTGAAAAGTATCACTCGGGGTTCTGCACCAAATTTTGCAACAAGTGTAAAAGAAATGGTCATAGCGCAGCGAAGTGTGAGGTCTACGGACCAGGGGTTAATAGAACGAAAGGAACAAATGGTGTCGGAACGAGTAATGGCGGAGCAAGTAGTGTCGGAGCAAGTTATGCCAATGTAGTTTGTTATAAATGTGGAAAACCGGGCCACATTGTTAGAAATTGCCCAAACCAGGAGAACACGAATGGACAAGGCCGCGGAAGAGTTTTCAATATTAATGCGGCAGAGGCACAGGAAGACCCGGAGCTTGTTACGGGTACGTTTCTTATTGACAATAAATCTGCTTACGTTTTATTTGATTCGGGTGCGGATAGAAGCTATATGAGTAGAGATTTTTGTGCTAAATTAAGTTGTCCATTGACGCCTTTGGATAGTAAATTTTTACTCGAATTAGCAAATGGTAAATTAATTTCAGCAGATAATATATGTCGGAATCGAGAAATTAAACTGGTTAGCGAAACATTTAAGATTGATTTGATACCAGTAGAGTTAGGGAGTTTTGATGTGATAATAGGTATGGACTGGTTGAAAGAAGTGAAAGCAGAGATCGTTTGTTACAAAAATGCAATTCGCATTATACGAGAAAAAGGAAAACCCTTAATGGTGTACGGAGAAAAGGGCAACACGAAGCTACATCTTATTAGTAATTTGAAGGCACAAAAACTAATAAGAAAAGGTTGCTATGCTGTTCTAGCACACGTCGAGAAAGTACAAACTGAAGAAAAGAGCATCAATGATGTTCCCATTGCAAAAGAATTTCCCGATGTATTTCCGAAAGAATTACCGGGATTACCCCCACATCGATCCGTTGAATTTCAAATAGATCTTGTACCAGGAGCTGCACCAATAGCTCGTGCTCCTTACAGACTCGCACCCAGCGAGATGAAAGAACTGCAAAGCCAATTACAAGAACTTTTAGAGCGTGGTTTCATTCGACCAAGCACATCACCGTGGGGAGCTCCTGTTTTGTTTGTCAAGAAGAAAGATGGTACATTCAGGTTGTGTATCGACTACCGAGAGTTGAACAAACTTACCATCAAGAACCGCTACCCACTACCGAGAATCGACGACTTATTTGATCAACTACAAGGCTCGTCTGTTTATTCAAAGATTGACTTACGTTCCGGGTATCATCAAATGCGGGTGAAAGAAGATGATATTCCAAAGACTGCTTTCAGAACACGTTACGGTCATTACGAGTTTATGGTCATGCCGTTTGGTTTAACTAATGCACCAGCTGTGTTCATGGACCTTATGAACCGAGTGTGTGGACCATACCTTGACAAGTTTGTCATTGTTTTCATTGATGACATACTTATTTACTCAAAGAATGACCAAGAACACGGTGAACATTTGAGAAAGGTGTTAGAAGTATTGAGGAAGGAAGAATTGTACGCTAAGTTTTCAAAGTGTGCATTTTGGTTGGAAGAAGTTCAATTCCTCGGTCACATAGTGAACAAAGAAGGTATTAAGGTGGATCCAGCAAAGATAGAAACTGTTGAAAAGTGGGAAACCTCGAAAACTCCGAAACACATACGCCAGTTTTTAGGACTAGCTGGTTACTACAGAAGGTTCATCCAAGACTTTTCCAGAATAGCAAAACCCTTGACTGCATTAACGCATAAAGGGAAGAAATTTGAATGGAATGATGAACAAGAGAAAGCGTTTCAGTTATTGAAGAAAAAGCTAACTACGGCACCTATATTGTCATTGCCTGAAGGGAATGATGATTTTGTGATTTATTGTGACGCATCAAAGCAAGGTCTCGGTTGTGTATTAATGCAACGAATGAAGGTGATTGCTTATGCGTCTAGACAATTGAAGATTCACGAACAAAATTATACGACGCATGATTTGGAATTAGGCGCGGTTGTTTTTGCATTAAAGACTTGGAGGCACTACTTATATGGGGTCAAAAGTATTATATATACCGACCACAAAAGTCTTCAACACATATTTAATCAGAAACAACTGAATATGAGGCAGCGTAGGTGGATTGAATTATTGAATGATTACGACTTTGAGATTCGTTACCACCCGGGGAAGGCAAATGTGGTAGCCGATGCCTTGAGCAGGAAGGACAGAGAACCCATTCGAGTAAAATCTATGAATTTAATGATTCATAATATCCTTACTACTCAAATAAAGGAGGCGCAACAAGGAGTTTTAAAAGAGGGAAATTTAAAGGATGAAATACCCAAAGGATCGGAGAAGCATCTTAATATTCGGGAAGACGGAACCCGGTATAGGGCTGAAAGGATTTGGGTACCAAAATTTGGAGATATGAGAGAAATGGTACTTAGAGAAGCTCATAAAACCAGATACTCAATACATCCTGGAACGGGGAAGATGTACAAGGATCTCAAGAAACATTTTTGGTGGCCGGGTATGAAAGCCGATGTTGCTAAATACGTGGGAGAATGTTTGACGTGTTCTAAGGTCAAAGCTGAGCATCAGAAACCATCAGGTCTACTTCAACAACCCGAAATCCCGGAATGGAAATGGGAAAACATTACCATGGATTTCATCACTAAATTGCCAAGGACTGCAAGTGGTTTTGATACTATTTGGGTAATAGTTGATCGTCTCACCAAATCAGCACACTTCCTGCCAATAAGAGAAGATGACAAGATGGAGAAGTTAGCACGACTGTATTTGAAGGAAGTCGTCTCCAGACATGGAATACCAATCTCTATTATCTCTGATAGGGATGGCAGATTTATTTCAAGATTCTGGCAGACATTACAGCAAGCATTAGGAACTCGTCTAGACATGAGTACTGCCTATCATCCACAAACTGATGGGCAGAGTGAAAGGATGATACAAACGCTTGAAGACATGCTACGAGCATGTGTTATTGATTTCGGAAACAGTTGGGATCGACATCTACCATTAGCAGAATTTTCCTACAACAACAGCTACCATTCAAGCATTGAGATGGCGCCGTTTGAAGCACTTTATGGTAGAAAGTGCAGGTCTCCGATTTGTTGGAGTGAAGTGGGGGATAGACAGATTACGGGTCCGGAGATTATACAAGAAACTACCGAGAAGATCATCCAAATTCAACAACGGTTGAAAACCGCCCAAAGTCGACAAAAGAGCTACGCTGACATTAAAAGAAAAGATATAGAATTTGAAATTAGAGAGATGGTCATGCTTAAAGTTGCACCTTGGAAAGGCGTTGTTCGATTTGGTAAACGAGGGAAATTAAATCCAAGGTATATTGGACCATTCAAGATTATTGATCGTGTCGGACCAGTAGCTTACCGACTTGAGTTACCTCAACAACTCGCAGCTGTACATAACACTTTCCACGTCTCGAATTTGAAGAAATGTTTTGCTAAAGAAGATCTCACTATTCCGTTAGATGAAATCCAAATCAACGAAAAACTCCAATTCATCGAAGAACCCGTCGAAATAATGGATCGTGAGGTTAAAAGACTTAAGCAAAACAAGATACCAATTGTTAAGGTTCGATAGAATGCTCGTAGAGAACCCGAGTTCACCTGGGAGCATGAAGATCAGATGAAGAAGAAATACCCGCATCTATTTCCAGAAGATTCGTCAACACCTTCAACAGCTTAAAATTTCGGGACGAAATTTATTTAACGGGTAGGTACTGTAGTGACCCGAACTTTTCCATGTTTATATATATTAATTGAGATTGATATTTACATGATTAAATGTTTCCAACATGTTAAGCAATCAAACTTGTTAAGACTTGATTAATTGAAATATGTTTCATATAGACAATTGACCACCCAAGTTGATCGGTGATTCACGAACGTTAAAACTTGTAAAAACTATATGATGACATATATATGGATATATATATATATAGTTAACATGATACTATGATAAGAAAACATATCATAAAGTATATTAACAATGAACTACATATGTAAAAACAAGACTACTAACTTAATGATTTTTAAACGAGACATATATGTAACGATTATCGTTGTAAAGACATTTAATGTATATATATCATATTAAGAGATATTCATACATGATAATATCATGATAATATAATAATTTAAAATCTCATTTGATATTATAAACATTGGGTTAACAACATTTAACAAGATCGTTAACCTAAAGGTTTCAAAACAACACTTACATGTAACGACTAACGATGACTTAACGACTCAGTTAAAATGTATATACATGTAGTGTTTTAATATGTATTTATACACTTTTGAAAGACTTCAATACACTTATCAAAATACTTCTACTTAACAAAAATGCTTACAATTACATCCTCGTTCAGTTTCATCAACAATTCTACTCGTATGCACCCGTATTCGTACTCGTACAATACACATCTTTTAGATGTATGTACTATTGGTATATACACTCCAATGATCAGCTCTTAGCAGCCCATATGAGTCACCTAACACATGTGGGAACCATCATTTGGCAACTAGCATGAAATATCTCATAAAATTACAAAAATATGAGTAATCATTCATGACTTATTTACATGAAAACAAAATTACATATCCTTTATATCTAATCCATACACCAACGACCAAAAACACCTACAAACACTTTCATTCTTCAATTTTCTTCATCTAATTGATCTCTCTCAAGTTCTATCTTCAAGTTCTAAGTGTTCTTCATAAATTCCAAAAGTTCTAGTTTCATAAAATCAAGAATACTTTCAAGTTTGCTAGCTCACTTCCAATCTTGTAAGGTGATCATCCAACCTCAAGAAATCTTTGTTTCTTACAGTAGGTTATCATTCTAATACAAGGTAATAATCATATTCAAACTTTGGTTCAATTTCTATAACTATAACAATCTTATTTCAAGTGATGATCTTACTTGAACTTGTTTTCGTGTCATGATTCTGCTTCAAGAACTTCGAGCCATCCAAGGATCCATTGAAGCTAGATCCATTTTTCTCTTTTCCAGTAGGTTTATCCAAGGAAATTAAGGTAGTAATGATGTTCATAACATCATTCGATTCATACATATAAAGCTATCTTATTCGAAGGTTTAAACTTGTAATCACTAGAACATAGTTTAGTTAATTCTAAACTTGTTCGCAAACAAAAGTTAATCCTTCTAACTTGACTTTTAAAATCAACTAAACACATGTTCTATATCTATATGATATGCTAACTTAATGATTTAAAACCTGGAAACACGAAAAACACCGTAAAACCGGATTTACGCCGTCGTAGTAACACCGCGGGCTGTTTTGGGTTAGTTAATTAAAAACTATGATAAACTTTGATTTAAAAGTTGTTATTCTGAGAAAATGATTTTTATTATGAACATGAAACTATATCCAAAAAATTATGGTTAAACTCAAAGTGGAAGTATGTTTTCTTAAATGGTCATCTAGACGTCGTTCTTTCGACTGAAATGACTACTTTTACAAAAACGACTTGTAACTTATTTTTCCGACTATAAACCTATACTTTTTCTGTTTAGATTCATAAAATAGAGTTCAATATGAAACCATAGCAATTTGATTCACTCAAAACGGATTTAAAATGAAGAAGTTATGGGTAAAACAAGATTGGATAATTTTTCTCATTTTAGCTACGTGAAAATTGGTAACAAATCTATTCCAACCATAACTTAATCAACTTGTATTGTATATTATGTAATCTTGAGATACCATAGACACGTATACAATGTTTCGACCTATCATGTCGACACATCTATATATATTTCGGAACAACCATAGACACTCTATATGTGAATGTTGGAGTTAGCTATACAGGGTTGAGGTTGATTCCAAAATATATATAGTTTGAGTTGTGATCAATACTGAGATACGTATACACTGGGTCGTGGATTGATTCAAGATAATATTTATCGATTTATTTCTGTACATCTAACTGTGGACAACTAGTTATAGGTTACTAACGAGGACAGCTGACTTAATAAACTTAAAACATCAAAATATATTAAAAGTGTTGTAAATATATTTTGAACATACTTTAATATATATGTATATATTGTTATAGGTTCGTGAATCAACAGTGGCCAAGTCTTACTTCCCGACGAAGTAAAAATCTGTGAAAGTGAGTTATAGTCCCACTTTTAAAATCTAATATTTTTGGGATGAGAATACATGCAGGTTTTATAAATGATTTACAAAATAGACACAAGTACGTGAAACTACATTCTATGGTTGAATTATCGAAATCGAATATGCCCCTTTTTATTAAGTCTGGTAATCTAAGAATTAGGGAACAGACACCCTAATTGACGCGAATCCTAAAGATATATCTATTGGGCCTAACAAACCCCATCCAAAGTACCGGATGCTTTAGTACTTCGAAATTTATATCATATCCGAAGGGTGTCCCGGAATGATGGGGATATTCTTATATATGCATCTTGTTATTGTCGGTTACCAGGTGTTCACCATATGAATGATTTTTATCTCTATGTATGGGATGTGTATTGAAATATGAAATCTTGTGGTCTATTATTATGATTTGATATATATAGGTTAAACCTATAACTCACCAACATTTTTGTTGACGTTTTAAGCATGTTTATTCTCAGGTGATTATTAAGAGCTTCCGCTGTCGCATACTTAAATAAGGACGAGATTTGGAGTCCATGCTTGTATGATATTGTGTAAAAACTGCATTCAAGAAACTTATTTTGTTGTAACATATTTGTATTGTAAACCATTATGTAATGGTCGTGTGTAAACAGGATATTTTAGATTATCATTATTTGATAATCTACGTAAAGCTTTTTAAACCTTTGTTAATGAAATAAAGGTTATGGTTTGTTTTAAAATGAATGCAGTCTTTGAAAAACGTCTCATATAGAGGTCAAAACCTCGCAACGAAATCAATTAATATGGAACGTTTTTAATCAATAAGAACGGGACATTTCATATACTATCTCGTTTTCGCACAGTTTTATCGACGAACTACAAATATGCTTGACATTCTCACATCGAGGCAGAAACTTCTCTCGCATTACACTCGTACTTCCGTATAAGGAAATCTTTATTCTAAATTCTCAATGGAGAGAGAGACTCTTCACGTTATATTAGTATTCTCCACGAGGATGAATAGTACTAACGAACGTTTTCGAAAACCGATAAATCTTTCGCGGCGCGAATTTCTTGAGAAACAAAAACTTGTTCAAAAATATATCTTAAAGAGATGTACCTCGTTCCGGATCGAGATGCTCGTTTCACTTCTAGACTTACAAAAAGCCTCGGGACCACGTTTAGACATGAGTACGGCGTATCAACCACAAATCGACGGACCAAGCAAACGTACGATTCAAACCTTGGAAAACATATCACGAACTTGTATTGTTGCCTTTAATTAATTCCTCTTACAACGATAGCTATCACTCGTGTATTAACGCCGCACCTTTTCGAAACTCATATAGCCGCAATTGTCGTTTTCTTAATTGTTGAATCGAAGTAGGTGACAAGCAAACCACCGGACCCGAACTCATTCATGAAATAACCGTTAAGATTATTTAAATCCAAGAAAGACCCAACACGACCCGTAGTCGCCAAAAGAGCTATGCCGATGTTAAACGTAAACATCTCAAATTCCAAGCGGGTGACCGCATAACATTAGAAGTTGCACCTTAGAAAGGTGTAATCCGTTTCGGGAAACGTAGAAAGCTAAATCCGCGATATTTTGATCCTTTTAAAATTTTGGGGCGTATTGTACCCGTTGCTTACCGTTTCGATCTTCCTACTCAATTGAGCTCCGTTCATCCTACATTCCGTGTATCAAACTTGAAGAAGTGTCTTGCGAAACAAGAACTTGTTATCCTCTTCGATGAACTTACTATCGATGATAAACTTCACTTCCTAGGGGAACCGGTTGAAACTATGAATCGTGAAACCAAACTCTGAGACGACTTGAAATCCCGACTGTCGAAGTTCGTTGGAATGCCCAAGGAAGTACCTTCACTCATTCGTAGAATTGGCAACGCAAGATCTCGAGAAGAATCAACGACTACTACTTCCAACTAAATTTTGGGACGAAATTTCTTTTAAGGTATAGGTAATGTAACATCCCGCGTTTTTCTGTTAAATTTATTTTTAACACCGTCTTTTTTTTAGATAATATCTTTCGTTACCTAAATTCTTATCTTTCGTTAACTAACGTTCTTAATACTTCGTTATTCGATTATAACATCTCCCGTTTACTCTCGCGTATTTAAAATAATTCGTTCGGTTAATTCACGTACCGCTTTTAAACTCGGGGGACTATTGGCTTCAAGTGGGCAAACTAGTTGACTAGGTCAACTAGTCAACCCACCATCTCATCCATTCATTTTCCATCCATCTCCTACCTCCCTTTTTCTCTTTTCTCTCTAGTTGCAAGAACACCCATAACACCCAAATCATTCATTCATCATCTAAATTCGATCTAGGAGGCTTACAACAAAACAAATTACATATTCGTGATCCTCTCATCATCCTCTACATTTTGGTAACAATTTCATCTCGTTTGGGTAACATTTCTAAAACTCTAGATTTCATGTTCTTAGTGTTTTTGACTTGAATGGTGTTAATTAGTGTCTATGGCTCAAGTCTAACATGAATATGTGTTTAGTTTTCTCAATTTGTTGTTTTGAGTAACTAGCTTGAATATGAAAAATGGGTGTGCTTAATCTTGAATTTTGGATGATTAAATGTTGTTTAAATGTTAAAGTTTATGTATTAAATGTGTTACTAGCATCATTAGCTTCATTTTGATGTGTAGGTTGATTTAAAAAAGCTTCATTTACAAAATGATTGAATTCATGATTTTAGTTAGGGTTTGATGAACGTTAAAATGAACTTTTGATGCATTGAATGCTATGAAATGATGTTAGTAAGTGATTAGTTGTATTGTATGTTTAATTACCTTCGAAACGACATATCATATGTGTAAATTAGATTCCCAAATCACCATTTGCATTTTTGAGCTTGAAACGTTAAATAATGACCTTTCGGCGAGATTTCGGTTATTGTAAATGATGTTTATGTTTAATGAAATGTGTTTAGTTGTATTCCTTGTTAAATTACCTTTCCAACGATATAATATACGTGTTTTGAATGTTTACGGTTCATAAGTTATGTTTGTTTGAAGTTTGGTTCGAGCATATACATGAAACAACCCAGCATTTTTTCTAGTGTTAAGCCGCGGCGCGGCTCCTCTAGCCACGGCGCGGCTTAAAGCATGAAAATGGGGCTGTCCAAAATTATCAATTTTCGTAAAATTCTAACTATGCTACGCAACTCCGATTGACATGAAACTTGGCCAACATGCTTATATATGACTTCTAATCTTAGAAAAATTGTCCGAGACCCGACCCGAACACGTTGACTTTTTCGTTGACTTTGACTAAAGTTTGACTTTTAGTCAAACTTAACCAAATACTTATGCAATCGTTCTAATCTTCTTTTATACTTGATTCTTGCATGAAACTTGACAACGTGATTCACATGCTATATAATCGAGTCATAACGAGCCATTGGAATAACTGAACACATTTCGACCGACCTTGTGTCTTACCCGGTAATTGATATAACTTACTTGTTTAGGTCAAGACTAAACAACTTTCATGCACACGTTTACTTTGTGAAGTACAGTTATACTCGTGCACTCGAGGTGAGATCATAGTCCCACCTTTTCAACAACTTTTATTCTTTAAATCGTGGGCTGAGAAACATATACTTTGTTATATCTTGTACTACTTACTTTTATACTTTGAACACAAGTACGAAGAAACAAACATTCCACAGCGAGTTTGAACAAAAATCCTCAATTCGATTATAATTAGTTACACTTGCCGGGTGTAAGCGAGAACTTATGTTGTATGGCCATACGGGTTTGACAAACCCTCATTCGGACGGTTCGCTACCGTTGTGCGGATGAAATATATTTTCGAGAAACGGTGTATGTTCTAACACTATTGTGATGGGGTTCTATGGAAGGAAAGTTAAGTCTTGATTATTGGGTGCTCGCGAACATACTTTTGGAATGCAAACGATTTGGATAATCAACGTTATGGAAATACACAATCTTGTGGTTCAAAAACAACGTTTACAAAACACCTATGATTTCACCAACGTTTTTCATTGACAGTTTTCTATATGTTTCTCAGGTTCATACTTGGCTACTTGATACATGCTTCTGCACACTTTGATTACTTGCTTGGGGTCAAGCATACATGCATACGCTAGTGATAGTATCTTTGGATTCAAGAATATTGTTTACATACTTACGCTATTTATAGCAACCGTGATTTTAAACTAATTATGTCGCAAGTTATTTCATTTATACTTTATAACTTTTGTAAACTTAAACTTGTTGTCGAACCGTTTGGTAAACTAAACTTTGCAAGTCTTGTACGTTTCAAATGAATGCGACATAATTTTGGTCAAATGCGTCTCATATAGGGACTATGACCACGTAACGGGACCTAAGTTAATGGCACCGTCAATGACGATTTTGTCGGGTCGTTACACCCTGTACCTTTGTTCTTCGAAACAAGGTACACGGTCGACTCCACGGTCAGCCGTGGGTTGACCGCAGAAACCCACTATCTGATTTTTGATCGAAAAATGTTTGACTACTTCGGGGCATCTATAATTTACAAAACTTGTTTAAACATACTTAGAATAGTTGCCTTCTTCATATTCAAATGAGTTTTGGTCACTAAAACACCAATCTTGATTAATCACATTTAATGACACCTTAATGACACTTTTAGCTTATGATAAATGTTAAACATTCAAGTATGGCTAAAGGTTCTTTTTCAAAGTATATTTTTATAAATCTAATTAAAAATAGTAAAACTTAAAGATGGTCATTAAGTCCCAATTAAGGAGATACTCTCCACTTGATTAACCATTAAGCACTAATTATGTGTTTAATAAGAATTTAGTGTAAACTCCCAAAAGTCTTCACATAAAAATAAGGTAGTCTAAATTGGAAGCTCTCAAGTAACCAATAAAAGCACATACTTGCAAAACTAGTAGTGACAAAAGAGTTGAAGACTTGTGACTTGAAGTTTGGAAGCATATGGTTATCATGGAATCAAAATTTTGCATTTACCCTAAAAGGATATCAATGACACCCTTCTAGTACAAAGTGACTTACACCTTTCAAGCCAAGGTCAACTTCAAAGAATGCCTCCAAGACAAAAGGGGTAATGCAGGTCTTTTCAGATATTTTTGGCATCTAATTGCAGCCATCTAATAAGGGAAAAAGGCAAAGTAAAAGATCTCAAACGGCTACAAAATTCATAGAACAGAGCTGCACGGATGACCCACGGTCGACCGTGGGGTGAGCCGCAGTCATCTGGGTTTGAATTTCTATTTAGAGCACTTGAAGACTCACCCCTTCCACTTACATTTCCATACATTTACTGATATCATTCAAATTTTCATTGTAATCAATTTAGAGTGATTCAAGCAAAAGTGAATGTAAAATTAGTTGTGAATTTACTTGTAAATTATCTTCTTAAAGGGATCTAGAAGATAAGTGAGGTTTCACTTAGTGATAACATTATGATCTTGTGATAAGAGCTTTTGGTGATTGTGAATTCTTCAACGGGACGTAAGAGTTCATAAGTTGCGGCTTATCAAGGAGCAAGTATTGTATCCGGACACTCCACCGAGTTTGGAGCATCATAGTTATACTAACTCTCAATTCGTTAGAATTGGGGAGTGGATTAAGGAAGATTAGTTGACATCTTCCCGAACCACTATAAATCTCCGTGTTTGTTCTCTTATCCCTTATCTTTGTATTTATTATACTTGTGAACAAACTATTTAAATCACACTATAGTAATTTCAAGTTCTAAATCGAAAAAGTTATCAAAATTACACTAAGTAACTATTCACCCCCCTCTAGTCACTTACAATGTCCTAGACGACCATGGCATCGTTCAAAAGACTCACTAAGTTTTATGGAATGTAACTTCGAAAGAAAAGCCTTGTGTCCCCTTTCAAGCACGTAAAGATTTTGACCACGCCGACCTGTTGCTAGAATTGCTTTTGTGAGACGATTCTGAATAGCAAACTCACGATCATTAGATAATATGTCAACAGGGTTATCAAATGTCAATTTGCTAATAGATAAAAGATTCTTGGTAATATAGGGAACACCAAGAACATCTAGCAATTTAATATCCTTATAGATGAAGGAAGGGCCGATATGTGATATCGGTATTGTATTACCATTAACAACCATGCCTTTCTCATTGCCTGAGTAGGGTGCAGCTGAGTCAAGATGAGATGATGACGGGTCATTTGTGCGGTAGCCCCTGAATCAATATACCAAATTGGGGAATTAGAGCTCACATGGCAATTTGCATTAAAGACTTGAGCCATGTTAGCAGCAAAAATAGATGAACGAGATGCATAAGTATGGAGATCGGGACACGCATAAGCATAGTGCTCGTCATTACGACATAACTGGCAACGAGGAGTTCGTCTACCGCGACCATGGCCTGTCATGATGAACGTGAATGTGCTGGCAAAAATTTAAAACGCATAAGAAAGTGGATAACCTGATGTTGTTCGACGAACTATTGAAGATGATCTGGACAGTTGCCAAAAAAAATAATAATCTTCGAACACTATAATCATGCATAAGGCAATATATCGATATATTTATATCTTCTGACCAATTTTGCAAGCGCAATAATCTTCAAACTATGAATTGATTGAATCAAAAATTATAGGATGTTTAGTGGACCAAAACACTTGTCAATATATAAGAGGAAGTGGACTTTCTCTTGTTTGAGTTAATGGCGGTCGTGTAGAATTGAAAACCGTAGCTTGGTTGGGTAATAGAAAATAAATAATGGATCAAAGACCAATAATCACCAAACAAATACTACGTATTAATTTGAGCCGCTAGAAAGAATGATAGAAGAAAAAGAAACGAGAGGAGGTGATGTAGGGTTAGGGATTGATTAGGCTGATACCATATTGAAAAATAATTCTCTTAACAATTGTGAAAGTGATTTCATTAATACTTATAATATAATACATAATTTGGAGTCAAAGATAAATACAATTATATGGAAAGTTTATCTATATCAAAAACTAAAACTTGTTCTCCAAGTACGTGATCGTAGCCATTACGTAATCTTGTCTCTAATACTAGTACTACTAGGTTTAAACGTACTTCGGTGACTTTAAGCCAAAATACAAGTTTCACCATTTAAGTTTACATTAGACGAAAAAAGACTAGGAAATAAAGTATGTAAATATACGGCTGATGGGTGACCCAACCTCCTATGCCATAACCAAGCTTCCCTCGTAGGTGTTTCGTAAGCAAGCATCACGGTACTTTGTTAGGTTATTTCGTCCACATAATACAACTCACCTCGTTCGGTACCACACCCAATAATTACCTCAATCCTAATGTCTTGAAGGATACAGAAAGTTGGGTGTAATAGAACAGAACAATTTAGTTCTTTTGTAACGTGGCTAATGGATAATAGTTTATGAGACAGGGCCGAGATATATAAACTATTAGATAAATTCAAAGTCGGAGTAATTTCAATTCTCCCACCCCCTTCACTTGTACAATCCCTCCATTAGGAGTGTGTATTTTATTTACCTGAGGATTTGATTCGGAACAAAAATCAGCTATTTCAAAAGTCATTGTGCGCGTTGCACCACCGTCAAAAATCCATTCGTTACCCTTTATGTTGTTGGTATAACACGAATTATTTATATCGGATTCATTTATTTCCTTTAAAAATTGTTTTGTAAAAGGGATTTGGATAAAATAGATTTTTGTTCCTGTTTTGGGCCCATAAAAGCATTTTGGGCTTTGGTATGGGGTTGGGCTTTATTCCATTTTAAAATAAAGGGTTGTTGGGCCTTAACACTATTTTGGGCTTTAGATGAGTCCAGATACTGGGAGTTAAAAGCCAAATTAGGTGTACGTTTTTGACATTCAACCTAAGCAGAATCAAAATTAGGGTTCGTCGCTTTATCCCTTTTGGTCGTTCGTTGTAACTCTAATTTCCAATTAGGGTTTAAACCCTCTTTTTTGATCAGATTTTGTAAACAATGAAACCGATTATGGTTCTTTCCTTCTCTCGACTGATGGTGATTAGGGTTTTCCTTTTCACTTTGGTCGATTGTTGCAATTTAGGGTTTGAGGGGTTTTTTCTCACCCATTTGGTCGATTTTTGCAATGAAATGACTTTAAAGGTAAAGTTTTACCTCTTGCGGTGCCATTGCAGGTAGCCATGTGGTTGCCGCAAACCGCCGCTACTGTTGTTGCTACTTTTTTCACCACTCTGCCATGTTTTCGGTTGCTCCACCATTCGGGAAAACCAATCAGTTTGAAACACTAAATTATTGAGTGTCTTGACATACCACAGTGTATACACCTCGGTAGTTCTTGTGCTTGATGGTGGTTTGCAATGATGGTTTTTATTTTGGTGTTGGAAGTTGATGGTTTCTGTTTTGATGGTTGACAGAGAACATCCAGGTAACTGTTTTCAATGATGGTTTTTATTTTGCTACCGTCATTATTTGACATGACAGCTATATTCACGGAGCCTTTTTTTCCTGCTTCTGTATTTATAAGCTACCGTCGATTATTGACATGGCAGCTTAAATTTGTTCTTGGTAAATGATTGAAGCTAAACACGGTTGTATTGATCCCTATATCTACACCGTTAGCTTTGATACCGTGATAAAATATATGAATTGATATGTAAAACAGTTGGAATTGATCATTTGTATTGATTTTTCTATATTAATACAAGCTGAATTGATTATTTTTTACATTTGCAAGTGTTGTTTATATAAGTACAACTCTTAACAGCTAATTCTATTTTGGAATTGGATCCAATTAAACTTTGGAACCCCCTTTTACATTTGTTGGGAATTATAATCTGATGAGTCAAAGTATTTTGCAGTTTTAGAGTCTGGAGTTTTAGAGTCTGAGGTTGCAGACTCTGGTGCTTATTGAAGTCAACGATTTGAAGATGTCTTGATGGCTAAGCTAAGGAAGATTCTAGAGATATGTTTAAATATTAAGAAGATATGTTTTGATTCGGTTTTATCTCCAGAAGATTAACTTCAAAATTATTTTGCATATTTGTTATGTTTTTAAGTTTATCTTTTCCTTATTTGTAGCAAAGTAGTTTTGGAAACCAAATCTCCAGATTTGGTTTTTGATCTGTATAAATAGGGACGTGTGCTTTTCATTCAATGTATCTTTTGGCACGATCAATATTATAAAACATATATTTCATATCGTGTTCTCTCAATTCTTGTTCTTATAATTCTTATTTATTGTTCAATTGAGAGTCTGGTGTTCATATTTCAATTACTGTGAACTTATAACTGGTATCAGAGCAGGAAAGGTGTAAATCCAATCTTGGTAATCTTTTAAAACGATCCATATTGTCATCAAGATGTCTACCAGTACCATTCCAACCCCAGTTATGGCTGGAAAAGGTGTGCCTATATTCGATGGCACAGACTTTGCAACTTGGAAATTGAAAGTCCTATGGTTTTTAGGATCTGTTCATGAAGAAGCTGAGCATGTTCTTACAACATGACCTATTATTCCTGGTTCTATGATAGCTGATGTTCCTGCCACAGATACTGTTGCTGCTCAACCTGCCTATTTTCGTGAAACACCAAGAGAAAGGTGGACTGAAGCAGAAGCTATCAAGTACAAACTAGATAGCAAAATAAGGAGTATTATTGGGAATGCTGTTATTGTTCCAATTCTCAGAAAGATCAGTCATGCCAAGACTGCTAAAGCTATGTGGGATCTGTTGCTTAATGACTATGAAGGAGTCACTGTTGTTAAGACTCAGAAGAAGAAGAATCTGATAAGATGTTATGAAAATTTTGCTGCTCAGCCTAAAGAATCTTTGAGTGATCTCCATTCAAGATTTCAGGTTCTGATTAATGATCTTGAAAGTGTTGGTGTAGAGAAAACACAACAGGTGTTGTGTCAAAAGTTTATTGAGTTGCTACCTTCAAATTTTGAGTCTGTGATTACATCTATGGTAATCAGTGAGAAGATAGATAACTATGAGTTAAGTGAACTGTTTGGCATATTGTCAAACTTTGAGGAAACACAATTAAAGAACAAGATCAATGCTAAGAAAATTGTTAAAGATCCAGAAGCTGCATTGGTGGCTACCACAAAGAAGAATAAGCAATTGTTCTCTAGTTACTCTAGCAAAGTTGAATCTGAAAGTGATGAAACTTCTGATGATGATAGTGAATCTGATGAAGATGAGGTGATCAAAGATCTGGAGGTCCAGTTGGATCTTTTGACTCAAAGGATTGAGCAGAAAAATTTTGGTTATAGGAAGGGTAAAGGCAAGGGTACTTTTGATCCAAAGAAAGCTAAATGCTTTAAGTGTGGCAAGATAGGTCACATAGCTGCTGATTGCTGGTCTAAGAATGAAGGAGGTTCAAATACCAACAAGTATGTTGACAAAGCAAGAAAGTATAAGCTCAAGTACATGAAGTTGAAGAGTGAAGCAGAAAAATTAAAGAGCAAAGAACAGGAAAAGGCTTTGTACAGAGAAGAATGGGAAGATGAAGACTCATCATCTGATGAGGAGGAGGATAAGTGTCTTATGGCTATAATTGATGGTAGTTCTAGCAAGTTTGAGGAAGATCTGAAAGCTATTGAGAAGATGGATAAAGACTCTACTTGTAATAAAGTTTTTGCTTATAAGGTACAAAACTTTGTGAACTATCTTGATAATGAAAAAGTGAGAATGTTTCAATACTTGTTGCTTGACTTTCAATGGTGTTTAGATGATATTGATAGGTTAAGAACACAAATTTTTGATCTTAAAAACACTATTAAAGACAAAGAAGCTGAAATTAAAATCTTGAAAAAATGTGAGGTAGAACTTGACACATATAAAATGGCGTACACAGAAGAAACTAAAAGATTAAATACTGAATTAGGGAGATCTATGAAAAGATCAAAACACTATGAATCAATTTGTAAATCTTGGTGTGTATCTTCCAAAAAAGAATTCTGATGCTATTGCCAAACAAATTCCAAATGATGTCAAAGCTATACTAGGTGAAAACTACATATTAGATAATAATGTGGAAGTTGATCCAAGTATATTCAAACCTAACATTCTACCAAACACATTCGTAAAATTTGATGGTGAAAAAAAGATTTTAACCAATGCTTTTGTAAGGTCATTAGATCCAGTTGAACCTTCTGAGACTATAATACTTGAAAGTAAAAATCCATTAGAGTCTGAACTTTTGAAACCTTCAGACTCTAGCATTTTAGTCTCTAAAGATAACAGTGTATGTTCTGACCTAGAGTCTGACACCCATGAGTCAAGTTGCAATAACAACTCTGAATCATCCTCTGAAACTGACACTTGTCCAGATCCAAAAGTGTTAACTAAAAGAAGGTCAAAGTCAAAACAAGCTAAGACAATTCAAAAACTCAAAAAGAAAATTTCTAAGCTCAATGAAAAAATCAAGAGCCAAGAAAAACCTTCAGTTAAAAGAACATCTTGTTTTCCTAAGGAAATTAAGAAGATATGGAAACCTAAAGCTTGTGAAAATAAAGGTGTTTTGAAAACAGTAAAGGAAAAGTTGATCTGGATTGAAAACAAAGCTTTTGTCTGGAGAGTGAAGAGCACTCCAATTAAACCCACTGAAAAGTGGGTTCCCCTTAAAAACTAATCATTCTCTTTTGTTTGTGTCTTGTGTAGCAGGGTAATATGTGGTATTTGGATAGTGGTTGCTCAAGACACATGACTGGATGCAAAGAGCATCTTGTAGGGTTTGTTGAAGAAAAAGGTCCTTCTGTAAGATATGGTGATAATTCAGTTACAAAGACTATTGGTTATGGTACTGTTATAGCTGGAAGTGTTTCATTTAAAAAGATTGCTTTAGTTGAAGGATTGAAGCATAATCTGCTAAGTGTGAGCCAAATTGCTGATGAAGACTGTGAAATCAGAATTAGGAAGAAAGCTGGTATTATTTATGATCCTAAAGGAAGGCCAACTCTTGTGGCCTGGAGATTTCAAAATGTGTATATGCTGGATCTAGAATCTGTTGATGCTGGAATTGAGACATGTCTGTACTCTCAGACTGTCCCAGAACTTAATTGGCTTTGGCACAAAATGCTTTCTCATCTTAATTTCAAAAATATCAATGAGCTTTCCAAAAAGAAGGTTGTAAGAGGTCTTCCACAACAACCTTTCAAGAAAGATAAACCTTGTTCTGCTTGTATTATGGGTAAACAGACCAAAACAAAGTTTTCCTCAAAAACCCTAGCTACTATTAGTGATCCACTTCACATGCTTCACATGGATCTGTTTGGTCCAATAAACACTAGTAGTCTGGGTGGGAAAAGATATACTCTGGTAATTGTTGATGAGTATTCTAGATTTACATGGATTATTTTCTTAGCTGCAAAAAGTGATGCTCCTGAAGAAATCATTAATTTGATCAAGAAAGAGCAGGTTCAAAAAGGTGTTCTTGTTAAACTTTGAGAAACTTCTTTTGTTCTTCGTTTCCGCACTAAGCTAATGTTTAATTCTTTTGCTTGATCGACGTTATGGGGTCTATCAATTGGTATCAGAGCAGGATCAACATTTCTTGTTGATGATCCGGTCATTTTCGAGCAAAAAATGTCTTATTGAAGATACAAAAGAAAAATCGTTTTCAGATTCGTCGTGCTATGCGCAGTCTATGTAAAATGATTGTTTTAGATTCGTTGGTTGTTGGATCGTCATGATTTTTGGATATGAGGTTAACGGCATATAGATCTATCTCGTGTAAAATTTTAAGCTTGATCTGATAATTATATTAAAAGATATGTATTTTTAGTTCTGCTGTAATTTTGAGTCTGAAAACTCAGACTCAAGACTCTGATTGAGATATGAGTCTGGATTTTGGACTTAACAGTTTGACTCAAATGCAGACTCAAGATCAGACTCAAGCACGGATTATAAATATCAGATTCAGACTTCAGTTTCGCGTGAACTTATACTTAGTAGAAGTCAGACTTACACGAGGTCAGACTCAAAATAGTTCAGACTCTAGGACTCCAGACTCAAATCAGGTCAGACCCATTTGAGTTCATCTCTTTTGAACTCAGATTTCAAAGTGGTTATTCCTCAATAAGAAGACCGGATGTTAGCTCAACATAATCAACATTTATGAAGATGAAGATTCAGCAAATATGCTCAACATTTATAAGCAAGTGGTTAAGCGGTGGTGAACGCGGTTTTTCATGCATGTTTTCAAATGCAGTTTTGTCATGATTATGTTCATGTTAGTTGATGATTTGTCTTCGGGATACATAAGTGCTGATGAGATGTTGAGGCTATGTGTACAACAATGATAAATAAATAGGAGGAGAATCAAGATTAAAGAAAGATCAGTTTATCAAGAGTTATGAAGATCATACAAGATGGTTAAAGCTTTGAAGACAAAGATTAGATTTATTTTTAGTCTATATTTACATCTTGTAGCCGATTGTTTTATCCTAATCAATTAGGGGGAGATTGTTAGGAAAAGATTTCCTATTGTTAGGAAAATATTTCCTATTTATTAGAATTGATTGGATAAAATCGGTAGTTTGTATAAATCCCTTAATTAGTGGGATTTGCATTTATCTAGGGGATTTAGTTTCCTAATTCTTATCCCCAAGACTCTATAAATAAAGAGGTCTTGGGGTGAGGTTAGTTGTCTTTGCCTGCAGCAAGAACCGATCTCATAACTGAGTTCATGGTACTGAGTTCAAAAATGTTACATTAATTGACTTTTATGAAGAATCTGGAATTGGTCAAAATTTCTCTGCTGTTAGAACTCCATAACAAAATGGAGTTGCTGAAAGAAGAAATAGAACCCTTATTGAAGCAGCCAGAACCATGTTATGTCAATCAAATGTTGCTCTAAGGTTCTGGGCAGAGGCAGTTAATACAGCATGTTATACTCAAAATAGGTCATTGATTGTGAAGAAACATGGCAAAACTCCCTATGAGTTATACCATAAAAAGGTGCCTACTATTCATTACTTTCATGTATTTGGGTGTAAATGCTATATTTTAAATCAAAGAGATCAGCTTGAAAAGATGAGGCCAAAATCTGATGAAGGTATGTTCATGGGATATTCTTCTGTATCTAAAGCTTATAGAGTATATAATCAGAGGAGAATGAAGATTGAAGAATCCATTAATGTTTCTTTTGATGAAAGTTCTATAGAAATGGATCAGTCATCCAGCACTGAGCAATCTGCACTTGGTGAATTGTCAAATTTAATTTCTGGAAACAGTGTTCAGACTTTGGATTCAGAGTCTGAGTCAGATGAACCTAATTTGTCTGGGTTAAAAAATGATTCTGCAGATAATTCTCATACAGAAGAAGTTCCACAAGAAGATGAGTCTGTTGTTATTCAAGAGGCTGATCAGTCATCAAATACCACCTTGGATCCTGCTGTTCCTACTAGAAAATCATCTAGAAATATAGTTCCTCCAAAGCATCTTGAGGATTATGTTGTGGATCCTAATGGTTTGCTAACCTAGCTCTTCTTCTCAGACACCTGTGTCTGACTTTGCTATTGCAAACTATTGCTTCTTTTCTTGTTTTCTTTCACTAATTGAGCCCAAATAAGTATATGAAGCATTGGTTGACAATGATTGGGTTGAGGCTATGACTAAAGAATTAACAGAATTTGAAAGGAATGATGTTTGGGAATTGGTTCCAAAGCCTGATGATAAAACTGCTATAGGCACAAAATGGGTTTTTAGAAAAAAGGTTGATAAAGATGGTATTGTAATCAGAAATAAAGCAAGGTCAGTGGCTCAAGGGTATAGACAAGAAGAAGGAATAGATTATGATGAGACTTTTGCTCCTGTTGCTAGAATTGAAGCTATTAGACTGTTTCTGGCATATGCTGCTCACAAAGATTTCAAGGTGTTTCAAATGGATGTAAAGAGTGCTTTCCTGAATGGTAAATTGCAAGAAGAGGTGTATGTGAAACAACCTCCTGGTTTTGTAAGTAAGAAATTTCCTAAGCATGTTTACAGATTGAAGAAAGCATTGTATGGTCTGAAGCAACCTCCCAGAGCCTGGTATGATACCTTGTCAACATTTCTTCTAGAAAAGAATTTTTCCAGAGGAGTCATTGACAAGACTTTATTTATCAAAAAGGACAAAGGTGATGTGTTACTTGTTCAAATTTATGTTGATGACATTATTTTTGGGTCTACTAATTGATGTGTGCAGCGGGGTGTACGAAATAGTATTAATTTTTACTACAAAATGCGACGAAATATTACACAAGTTTTATTAATTTACGGATGGGATATACCTAAACCTTGCTACAACACTATAGGCAGTGTACCTAATTGTAGAGTAGTGTAGTTTTTAGTAAGTCCGGTTCGTTCCACAGGGAGCTGGTGATACTTACTATATTTTTAACTATATTTATACAAAATATATATAATTATATAAGTAGTAATATTATTATAAAAGGGGGGTTTTACCGTTTAATGACCGGTTTGTCGATTCTATATTTTAAGCGTAAAGATAAATGACGATAATTAAAGTGCGTAAAATAATGACAATAAATAAAATGACAGTAAATAAAATTGCGAGTAATAAAATGACAGTAAATAAAGATACGATGAGAAATATAATAAAAGAATTATGCTTATTTAAACTTCCGTAATCATGATGTTTGACGTGTTGATTTTAATTTATTACCATGGGTTAATTGTCCTTTGTCCTGATTTATTTGATACGTCTATCTGGTTTTTGTCCATAATAGTCCATCGGTCATAAAAATAAAGTGCGAGTATCCTCGTCAAATTACCCTTATACCCGAAGTCAAATATTCCAACTGATTAAGGATTTAAACTGTGACGCAGTTATCACTTCTGTCAACAATTACACCAGTTATCACTGTATGTAATCCACCCTTGTTTTAATTAGTTTATGAATATTAATTCATCCACTTGATCAGAATGAATAATCAATTACCCAACCCAATTGATTAATTAAATGATTATAACAGATTCCATATGAACATCACTAAATAGGACAACCATAATCATTATTAATTATTAGGTTAATTAATTTGAAGATAGGTTCGACAGACTCCAATGAGTTGTCACTCAATTAGACAATACCCCCCATCTATTAATAGTCAATAGTTCAATTTCCACAAGTGTCGGTCTTTTGCCCAAACCTTAATTATGGTCCAAAGTTCAATAACCCCTTCTTAATATTTTAGCCCAACATCACGATTACTTCGGCTCAAATAAGCATAATAATAACTTAGTTACGATACATTAATGTAAAAAGGTTGAACATAACTTACAATGATTAAAAATAGCGTAGCGTTACACGGACAGAATTTCGACTTACACACTCAAACGATCTCTATCATAAATCTTATTATTATCATAATTTAAAATTAAAATTAAGATTATTGTTATATCTTATTAAGTTAACATTATGATAGAGATATAGAATATAAATATTGATAATTGATATTGATAAATAAGAAAAAGATAGAAAAAGGTGTGTTTTTACATTACGATTACAAAGCCTTTTATAGGCGAATTTAGAAATTGAATTTTCACTTATGACCCCTGAACTATGCTCAATTAACAACTTTTTATTATTTAATATTATTCTTATTATGAATTATTTAAATATTATATTTTATTCTTGTGCATAGTTGACTCGTAATTTTTACACCGTTGCGTCGAGCGTTGAGAGTTGACTCTGGTCCCGGTTCCGGATTTTCGAACGTCCTTGCGTACAATTTTATATTTTGTACTTTGCGTTTTGTAACTTGTACTCTTGTCATTTTTAGACGTTCCTCATCAATAATTTGAACCTTTTTGATTGTATCTTATACTTTTGAGCTTTTTGGACCTTTGTGTCTTCAATTCGTCGTTTTCGCCTTTTGTCTTCGCACTTATTTAAAATAAACGAATATTACTTGAAAATGGAACAATTGCAACTAAAATCTTGTCTTTCTTGGGGGATTTTGCTATGAAATATATGTTCCTTTTTAGCCTTATCAATATCCCCACACTTGAGCGTTGCTTGTCCTCAAGCAATACAGTCTTGAAATAATATAATACATCACACGAATCACTTCTTTATTCTTCACACTTTGTACATCAGTGATTTTGATAGAGCGGTATAAACAATGATAGTAACGATATGGTTAAAGGTGGGTGTGTCATCCACAGTTGCCTTGGGTTTAGGACAACGACACTTGCAATCAAATAGCCGATTTACTTTCGGTTTCCAAAGCAAAGTGCACATTTGAAAGGCGGTTTACAGTCCCACATGACTATAAAAATTTAGATCCTTTAAGGAAATTGGATCTTTATGAAAACATTTGATCTTTTGAAAATTCAAGCTAGATTTTACCCTAGACAAGTTTTCTGATTTGATCCATCATCGGTGTTGCAAAATATATTTGTGGATCAATATTTTGGCTAAAACTTTTAGGTTCGTGTAATCCACTGCTATCCCGGTATCGGAAAGTACACATCCAGTTTACTTGTTCCGTATATTATCTTTCGGTAAACTACCGTCCGGTTGTAAAGGAAAGCGATGAACAAGAAACTGTTAAGGCAATGTCCCGTGACATGCAGATGATTATGGTCTTTTAACGTGTCGGATGCTAGAACTATCCTTGGTAGGAGCGATAGTAAAGATCATCCTATGATTTTTCGGTCTGGCACAAGGTCCTATCTCCGACCATGCTATGCAACCACCTTTCTTACGGTTGACACCCGATTTGGTTCAGGTGACCTAATGAATTCCAGGTGAATTCCTAGGATTTTACGTTCAATGGTAATGAACGCATTGAAAATGGGTTTTCAGAAAACAAATCGGTTTGTATTTTTGATCAAAATATTTTCTCGTTCAAGCTCGAGTTTAGATATCATTGAATTCCATGAGTTTGAATTCTCAATCTTTAAGGTCAATCTCAAGGATTGAGTAATATCAGTCTTAAAAGCTGATTTTTAATCTTTAAGGAGATTATCCTTTCTGGGGATCTGATTCATTAGTCTTATCAAGCTAATTTGCACGGTGCCTCCTCATTGTACGAGATAAATCCTTCTCATGGTTAGGATAAATCTGACCACTTGGCGACCCTGTTTGATGCTGAGGTCCGTGGATTTCCTGCTGATTTTAGAGATGACTTTTCTAGATTTTTCGTCAACCTACAGCTGGTCTGGACGACAACTTCTTGACCTAAATCAAGAAGCGCGTGTCTTTTTCGGAAGACTTTACTTCCTTTTAATGATGGAATTGATTCATCGTGTAGATCCATCTCTTCTTTCAAAAGTATTACAATAAATCGGGTAAAACAGTTAATTTAGTCCAAAACAAAAGCACCTGCAATAAACTTTACACAAACATGTGATAGATAGTTTTTAATTGAATAACTTGGTATATTCTCCCCACACTTAGTTTCTTTCTTTGCCTTTTTATTCTCCTTTATTCCATTTTAAATGAATTCAAGCGTTTTGGGTTGTTTCTCAATTTATGTCCTTTTTGAGGTAACAATAATTTCGGTATTAATACCTAGTTTTCATCGTTCATAAATATATATAAACATGATTTTGATTTCATTTAGTTGAAAATTTTTCAAATTTTCGCAAAATTTGGAAAATAAACCAAGTGTAAACCCGAGAGAATTTATAACCCTTCCCCACACTTAAGATCATGCAATGCCCTCATTTGCATGAAATCAGACTCTAATTATAAATTCATGAGGGTGATTAGTGTAGAAAAGTTATTGGAAATACCGAGTTTGCAAACATGTTGTTTTATATCACATTTGATATTTTGCGTCTTGTCGTCAAAATTAGAAGCTTTTGCTGAACTTAATGACATTCTTTGAAAGTGCGCTGTTTTACCCTGTTTTGTACATAACATAAAATACAAACATATATATACATATTTTTAAAGTTTGATATATTATCCCACGTTTAAAAATTTATAAAATATAATATATATATATATATATTTTTTTTTTTTTTTTGCATACTTTAGATCAATAAAATTAAAAAAAATAATGATAACAAAATTTATCGCCTCGTCCTTGGGTAAAGCAATTTCGGTTCAACGACCTAGTCTTCAACTCACGACGAATTTTAGAAATCAATTTTTTAAACTTAATGAAATAAAGTAAATTTTGTTTTTAAAATCACACAAAACTTAAATTTAAAAGGCATATTAATTAAAACCTAAAAAATAAAAATTCAGAATGGTGGGAGAAAACTAGTTCTTTAGTGTCTGCTAGCGGAAAAGACCAATCGGATTCCATTCTCGGAACTACACGAGAACAGAACAATTAACTCTAGACAACATTTTCTTTTTAGAACATTTAAATCTCCCCACACTTAGGTAGCTGTGGTGTCGAAATTGTGATTAACTTCATCGTCAATTTCTCTTGGTCCATAATCAACTTGCATATCCGTGACTTTTTCTTTAAGCCATTGGTCGGATTCCTGTGTAATATCCACAATTTCAACTAGTTTCTCCTTTTCTTTAGGTGATAGATTGGATACTAACCGGTTACATAACTTAAAGTTCCCCTTGGTTCTAGCATCGCGAATCCATTTAATAAGTTTCTTCATTGAACTATTAATAACGGGATCATTTAATTTCGTATCAACAACGGGGTTCTTTGTTATCAAGTCATCATTAGGCGTTACTTCATTTTCCCCACACTTACGCGTTTTATTATTGTTAAGCACTACCGTTGGAGTTGGTAAAACAACATGGTTCTTACCAATCGTTTTTTCTGGTTCAACGGTCTTGGTTGGTGGAGATTTAGACTTTTGAATCATAAAGGTGATAGATTTGTCACCACTTTTAAGTGTCATTCTTCCATTTCCTACATCAAATAACGCCCCGGTGGACGCAAAGAATGGTCGACCTAAAATTAGAGGAATGTTTGGGTCCTCTTCTATGTCAATGACAATGAATTCGACTAGAAAGGTTAAATTACCTACTTGAATGGGTAGGTTGTCAGCAATTCCAACTGGGTGCTTAATGGTTTGATCAAAGAGTCAAACACTCATATCCGTTGGACTTAACTCACCTACTCCTAATCTCTTATATAATGAAAGAGACATAACACTCACACTTGCACCTAAATCTGCCAGTGCATCATACATGACACAATCACTAAGTAGACAAGGAACAATAAATTCACCCGGATCACCTACCCTAGGTGGAGGTTTTGGTGGAACTGTATTCACCGGGTTTACTTCTACGGCTTTTGTTTCTTGTACTTTCTTATTCTTTTTCTTCTTCTTCTTTCCAGAGGTATCACCAACTTTATTACCTATTACTTGCTCATACTCAACTCCTTTTCTTGGAAACGGGATGGGTGGTTTGTATGGTGCCACCACTGGCTTTACATACTCGGGTGGTGGTGGTGTAACTTCTTCATTGTTACTTACATCTAAGACTTTCCCATCTTCTGGTATTGGTTTTTCAGAATTTGTTGATATCATGTTAACATTTTCATTCCGAGGATTTACTTCATTATTACTCGGTAGCTTTCCTTGTTCCCTTTCACTCATCAATCTAACAAGAGTACCTACTTGTTTTTCTAGATTCAAAATGGAAGCTTGTTGAGTTCTAAATGACTGCTCAAACCTCTCATTCGTTTGGGTTTGAGTTTCAATAAATTGTGTTTGAGATTCAACTAGCTTAAATACCACTTCTTCCAGATTTGACTTCTTCTCGTCGGTTTGTTGTGGTGGTTTATACAAGCCAGGTCTTTGTTGATTGAAAGTGTTGTTTTGAGTTGGTTGGTTATTCGGACCTTGTTGGTTATACGAGTTATTGTCGGGTCCTTTTGGATTGTAAAGAATGTTTTGATTTCGATTGAAGTTTGGCCTTGGCGGTTGATAATTATTCTGATAACTATTTTCCAGCCTTTGGTTCATGTAGACAACATTCTCACGTTGTTCCATCGTTTGTTCAATGTGACAGTCTTTCATTAAGTGTGGTCCACCGCATTGCTCACAACTGATTCGTATTGCGTGAATATCTTTATTCATCTTTTCCATTCGTCTTTCGAAAGCATCTATTTTTGCGGAAACGGAATCAAAGTCATGGCTAGAATCGGCTCTAGCCGCTTTAGATGAACGAAAAATATATTTTTCTTGATGCCACTCATGAGAGTGGGAGGCTGTGTTATCAATAATTTTGTAAGCTTCAGTTGCGGTTTTCTTCATAATGGAACCACCAGCTGTTATGTCGATGTCTTTTCGTGTAGCAACGTTGACACCTTGGTAGAATATTTGTACTATTTGATAAGTGTCTAAACCGTGTTGAGGACATCCTCTCAACAACTTTCCAAATCTTGTCCACGCCTCATATAGAGTTTCATTTGGCTTTTGCGCGAACGTAACAATTTCTCCTTGAAGTCTCACGGCTTTGGATGCCGGAAAGAATTGTTTAAGAAATTTTTCAACTAAAACATCCCATGTGTCAATCGCCCCTTCAGGTAACGATTCTAACCAATCTTTGGCTTCTCCCTTTAAAGTTCAGGGAAACAACATGAGATAGATCTGCTCATCTTCCACTTCTCGGATTTTGAATAGTGTACAAATTCTTTTAAACGTACGAAGGTGTTCGTTAGGATCTTCATTCGGTGCACCACTGAATTGGCATTGGTTAGTTACCATGTGTAGAATTTGTCCTTTGATTTCATAATCTGGCGCATTAACTTCTGGCTTAATAATGGCGTGACCTTGGCCCGTGCGTGTGGCTCTCATTCGATCTTCCATACTTAGAGGTTCCGTTACTTCCATAATTGAATTTGTTGAATACGAATCACTAGAGGATTCTGATTTAATGGTTTGTGGCTCAGGAGGAATAATTAGTGGTTCAGGATCTTGGAATTGTCCTTGAATATGCTCCGGGTTCTTAATTGTGAAGTCGGGTTCAAAAGATGGATTATCGGAAATTTGAGTTGGAGTTCTTGTTCGACTAGATGACGATTCTAAAGAAAAATTAACGGCGACAATATTTGCTAGATGTCTTGATCGAGTTACAGGTGGTGAACGTATGAAATGTGGTGAACGTTTTGCTCGGTGCATTCACAGAATATCCTATTAGTTATAAAAATAAGAAAAACTTATATAAGTTGTCCAATTAATAGACTTTTCTGATTTTGTCCACGTTTCGAATAGCCAAAAGATGCAGCAGAGGGGCAGGATTCGTTTGGTCTCAATATAATTGAGTACTGTTTGGCTCCAATAACCCGGTCCACGTACAAATCCAACTATTACTACGAACCAGAAAATTTTGATGTCTATCAATTTAACCACTTAAAATAAATTTTCGTAATTTTAAGAAATTTAGAGAAGAAGTAGAAAAAAATCTAAGTCCTAAAAACTAGAATGGCGAGAAATAAGAAAGAAAAAGATTGCGCGTCGAAAAAGGTCGAAAAATAAAAAGGTCGAAAAATAGGCGTCGAAAAATAAAAATAAGAAAGTAGTGCGAAATACGGCGTCGTAAAATTCTAAAACACCTAAAACTTAATCTAAGGAATAAGCACTTAAGGGATTTTACGGCAAAGCCTAAAAATTCTAGAAGTAAAAATAACTATGGCAAAACTAAACTTAATACTAAAAGTTGCGACTATAGTCTAAAAATCTAAAGGTAATAAAACTAAAAAAAACAATTTTTTTTTATAGACAAAATCTTAAAAAATATATATTTTTTTTAATAATTTTTTTTTTTTTTTTTACGTTTTTTTTTTTTTTTTTAAGTTTTTTTTTTTTTTTTTAAAACGAATTTTTTTTTCTAAAAAAAAACGTTTTTTTTTTACAATTTTTTTTTTTTTTTTTAAAAATGATTTTTTTTTACAAATTAATACTTTTTTTTATAATTATTATTATTTTTTCAAAACTTTTTTTTTAATTCATTTACTATTCATGAATAGTAAATGAAAAGAAATTAATTAATTTACTATTCACATGAAAGCGACATGATAGAAATTATTAATTACAATTTACATAATATACCCCTGAAGTATTTAATAAATACGACTTTTTAAAACTTTTACGATTCAAAATATATTCTAAAATATTATTATATTATTATATTCTATTTCAATATTATTATATTATTATATTCTATTTCAATATTATTATATTATTATATTTTATTTCAATATTATTATAATTAAAAATATAGCGTTTTAGCGCTCCCCGGCAGCGGCGCCAAAAACTTGATGTGTGCAGCGGGGTGTACGAAATAGTATTAATTTTTACTACAAAATGCGACGAAATATTACACAAGTTTTATTAATTTACGGATGGGATATACCTAAACCTTGCTACAACACTATAGGCAGTGTACCTAATCGTAGAGTAGTGTAGTTTTTAGTAAGTCCGGTTCGTTCCACAGGGAGCTGGTGATACTTACTATATTTTTAACTATATTTATACAAAATATATATAATTATATAAGTAGTAATATTATTATAAAAGGGGGGTTTTACCGTTTAATGACCGGTTTGTCGATTCTATATTTTAAGCGTAAAGATAAATGACGATAATTAAAGTGCGTAAAATAATGACAATAAATAAAATGACAGTAAATAAAATTGCGAGTAATAAAATGACAGTAAATAAAGATACGATGAGAAATATAATAAAAGAATTATGCTTATTTAAACTTCCGTAATCATGATGTTTGACGTGTTGATTTTAATTTATTACCATGGGTTAATTGTCCTTTGTCCTGATTTATTTGATACGTCTATCTGGTTTTTGTCCATAATAGTCCATCGGTCATAAAAATAAAGTGCGAGTATCCTCGTCAAATTACCCTTATACCCGAAGTCAAATATTCCAACTGATTAAGGATTTAAACTGTGACGCAGTTATCACTTCTGTCAACAATTACACCAGTTATCACTGTATGTAATCCACCCTTGTTTTAATTAGTTTATGAATATTAATTCATCCACTTGATCAGAATGAATAATCAATTACCCAACCCAATTGATTAATTAAATGATTATAACAGATTCCATATGAACATCACTAAATAGGACAACCATAATCATTATTAATTATTAGGTTAATTAATTTGAAGATAGGTTCGACAGACTCCAATGAGTTGTCACTCAATTAGACAATACCCCCCATCTATTAATAGTCAATAGTTCAATTTCCACAAGTGTCGGTCTTTTGCCCAAACCTTAATTATGGTCCAAAGTTCAATAACCCCTTCTTAATATTTTAGCCCAACATCACGATTACTTCGGCTCAAATAAGCATAATAATAATTTAGTTACGATACATTAATGTAAAAAGGTTGAACATAACTTACAATGATTAAAAATAGCGTAGCGTTACACGGACAGAATTTCGACTTACACACTCAAACGATCTCTATCATAAATCTTATTATTATCATAATTTAAAATTAAAATTAAGATTATTGTTATATCTTATTAAGTTAACATTATGATAGAGATATAGAATATAGATATTGATAATTGATATTGATAAATAAGAAAAAGATAGAAAAAGGTGTGTTTTTACATTACGATTACAAAGCCTTTTATAGGCGAATTTAGAAATTGAATTTTCACTTATGACCCCTGAACTATGCTCAATTAACAACTTTTTATTATTTAATATTATTCTTATTATGAATTATTTAAATATTATATTTTATTCTTGTGCATAGTTGACTCGTAATTTTTACACCGTTGCGTCGAGCGTTGAGAGTTGACTCTGGTCCCGGTTCCGGATTTTCGAACGTCCTTGCGTACAATTTTATATTTTGTACTTTGCGTTTTGTAACTTGTACTCTTGTCATTTTTAGACGTTCCTCATCAATAATTTGAACCTTTTTGATTGTATCTTGTACTTTTGAGCTTTTTGGACCTTTGTGTCTTCAATTCGTCGTTTTCGCCTTTTGTCTTCGCACTTATTTAAAATAAACGAATATTACTTGAAAATGGAACAATTGCAACTAAAATCTTGTCTTTCTTAGGGGATTTTGCTATGAAATATATGTTCCTTTTTAGCCTTATCACTAATTCACACTTAAGAAAATGGTTTTCTGACATTATGTATGAAGAGTATAGAATGAGCAATTTATGTACTTTAAACTATTTTCTTGGGTTGCAAATTAAACAGAGTTCTGAAGGCATTTTTATTAACCAAAGTAACTACATTTCTGACATGTTAACTAAATTTGGTTTTAAAAATTGTTCTACTTTAAGAACTTCAATGAGTGTTTCTGAAAAGCTTGATAAAGATGAATCTGGAAAACTCACTTGTCAATCAACCTATAGAGGTATGATTGGATCTTTGCTATACTTAACTGCTAGTAGACCTGATATAATGTTTGCTACATGTCTTTGTGCACGTTACCAATCAGATCCTAGGGAGTCTCATTATAAAGCTGTGAAAAGAATTTTTAGGTACTTAAAAGGTACCCCTAACCTGGGTCTTTGGTACTCCAAAGACTCAGGGTTTGATCTAATTGGTTACACAGATGCAGACTATGCAGGTTGAAAATTAGACATAAAGAGCACTTCTGGTGGATGTCAATTGCTAGGTGGAAAATTGATCAGCTGGTCTAGTAAAAAGCAGAATTATGTGGCCACTTCCACAGCAGAAGCTGAATATGTTGCTGCAGGAAGTTGTTGTGCTCAGTTACTTTAGATGCAACATCAACTTTTGGATTTTGGGTTATCATTGACCAAAACTCCAATAATGTGTGATAATGAAAGTGCAATTGCTATTACTGAGAATCCAGTGTTTCACTCCAGAACCAAGCATATTGAAATCAGGCATCATTTTATAAGGGATTGTGTTGAAAAGGGAAAAGTGTTTTTAAAGCATATTGGCACTAAGGATCAATTAGCAGATATTTTCACTAAAGCACTTCCTAAAAAAAGGCATTTCTATCTTCTTAGACAACTTGGAATGTTAAATCCATCTATTGAAATGTTGTCCAGTGATGATATTTCTTGAGTCTGAATTATTTTCTTAGAGTCTGGGTGACGTAATATTATTCAGAGTCTGGGAAAGTTTACTCAAGTGTATTTTTGTGTATAAATTTGTTTCCTTCTTTAGTCAAATAAAGTTTTTTTTTTAAATTTCGTTTTTAGGTTAATTTTTTTTTTCTTTATTCTATTTCCTAAAATAAAAGGGTCAAATTTGGTATTAATGAAGGGAGTTAATGGAAACTTTTTGAAAATTTTGTCAGGAGTATTAATTTGATAATGATTGTGTCAATCTTTTTGATAACTTTCTGTTATGATGCATTGGGTCAATCTTGACCGTGCAGACCAACCTGCAGATTCTGAGCAATCAGAGTCAAAGTTGTTACCCAAGAATTGAATTGAATTGAATTGTACAAATTGCCATTCTCTGGTATCTTTTTCGCCCTACTCCGAAACCGGGTTTAGTTGGCTCGGTAATTTTACTCGACGTGTGGTTGTTTCAAAACAGGGAACAACTTTGAATACACAAGCCTGTAACCCACGGATGAATCGCACACTAGAGCCTTATTGGGGCTAAAACCAGTAACGAGAGCCTTTTTGGTGATGTTCCACAAACAGAGCAGGCTGAAGACATGGGTGAGGAAATCCCACCTCACTCTAACACATCTTCACCCATTGCTGCTGAACAAATTATCCACTCAACCCACCTTATGAACCCACCAGTTCATACTGAGAATACCACCATATCTACAACCTTAGATTCTACAGCACTTGTGAATTCACCTCAAAAATTCACTAGGAAAAGTGCTGCACGTACTATTCCACCACCTCTGCTAGAGGTTGGTGAAAAGAGTGCTTTAACCCAGCCTGAACCTGGTAGGTTAGTTAGCTTGGATACCCACACTACAGTCGCTGAGATAACCCACTCAGTTGACTTACATGAAAAAGTCCCAATCCTGGACTCAAATAAACAAATCCAACAACCTACTGCAATGACCAAGCCAACTGCTACCCCAGACTTAAGTCTGCCACTACTCACTTCAAATATTCCATCCTTACACTTACTTGCACAGGCTGCCAATATCACACTCATGTCACAGGGTGAGATACAGGCCTCAAAATCTTCTATGTCTAAGGATCAGCTTTCTTTACAACAGGAAGGCTGTGAGGACATACCAACCCTACCCTTATCTTCTGGCACTACATCTCAGACTGAGGCACCAGTCACTATGGTTGGCCTACATCAGGCTTTGACCAAGTTGACTAAGGAGTTTGATGACAAACTCTCTGGTGTGCAGTCTAAGATTAATAATCTTAACTTTAATAATAATTTTGTTTCAAAAGATGAGCTGTTGGAGGTAAGGAGGTTGGTTGGGGATATGCAGGAGTTGTCTAGTGCAGGTGATTCAGGGTCTGTTGCAGAAATTAATCACAGGTTGGCTGAGCTGGAGAAAAGGATGGTTGGTGTTGATGAACTGAGACAATGCTTTACTGGGTTTGCTTCTGATATTTGTTCCCTCAAAAATCAACAAACTGAAATTTGGAAGGTCATATCTTCTCTGCCTTTAGATGATGTCAAAAAGGGGGAGAAAAGAAAGAGGTCAGATGATGCAGGTTTTGCAAGTTTTGAGGGGGAGCAATCAAAGAGAGCTCAAATTGAGGGGGAGCATTAGATTGAGGGAGAGAATATAACTGATAGGGGTGTTGGTGATACTCTAATGGTTGCTGTTGGTGGTGTTGGTGATATTCAAGGAAGCACTAGTGTTGTTGTGGTTGCTGCTATGCAAGGAGATTAAGAGTTAAATTGAATCAAATTGTTCGATTGGGTTTTTGTGAGTGGAAAGGCATAGCTGTGTGTATCCAGGAGTATACAGATGATCAAGTTATTGTGTAAGAAGTGTTGAAGAGAGTTTATATGCTGGTACATTTGGTATTTGAAGAAGGTTTTATAAGTTTTAAGGATTATGAGGTATTTTGTGGGATGTTTGATCTAGAGATGAAGGAGAGGAGAGCTAAGGGACATGTAGAAAGGTATGCTGTTCCTGAACATTTAGAATTTGTTGATGATAAATATGTTGAGTATTTGGATGCTTTGATGATCAAGACAAATGGAAATCAAAGGATGTTGATTAGGGTTGAACAGTTTGAAGGAGCTAGTATTGAGTTGTTGATCAGTTTGTTAACCAGATGTGTGACAGAGCAGACTTATCCTTTTAGAGTCAAATTGTTGGATCACTTGTACAGCAAACTGTCCATGTTGAAGAAAATTCATTTTATGAAGAGCAAGTGTAAACTGATTGAAAAGGACTATGCAAAGTTGAAAAAGTAGGTGAACAGGTTGTTTTGACATCATCAGATAGGGGGAGATTGTTGGGAATTATAATCTGATGAGTCAAAGTATTTTGCAGTTTTAGAGTCTGGAGTTTTAGAGTCTGAGGTAGCAGACTCTGGTGCTTATTGAAGTCAACGATTTGAAGATGTCTTGATGGCTAAGCTAAGGAAGATTCTAGAGATATGTTTAAATATTAAGAAGATATGTTTTGATTCGGTTTTATCTCCAGAAGATTAACTTCAGAATTATTTTGCATATTTGTTAAGTTTTTAAGTTTATCTTTTCCTTATTTGTAGCAAAGTAGTTTTGGAAACCAAATCTCCAGATTTGGTTTTTGATCTGTATAAATAGGGACGTGTGCTTTTCATTCAATGTATCTTTTGGCACGATCAATATTATAAAACATATATTCCATATCGTGTTCTCTCAATTCTTGTTCTTATAATTTTGATTTATCGTTCAATTGAGAGTCTGGTGTTCATAGTTCAATTACTGTGAACTTATAACATTTATGGAAAAGATGCTGTTTGTGGAGAGCCTTGTATCCGTTGAACTTTTGACCAATGCAGTCTTGTGATCTCTATTCTAAAAAATGATGAAGTTAACAACTTCTGATCATAAAGTCAAATTACCATATATGGTAATTTAACTCTTGTTGAGTTTGGTTGCTGTATCCTAACAATTGGGTGAAGATGACTTTCACTATAAGACCACAGATAATGATGACTTCTACGTGGAGTGAAAAAGAGATATTTTTGAGTTATGACCATGACAGGGTAATGATAGACATGTGGTGGAACATAGTGTATCACAAAGGGGTATCCGCCCTATCTATGATGCCCCGTACTAAATCATCATGGACGGACCATCAACAACAGGATCATTACAAGGTCAAACACTATATGCGTTTTCAAAACAAGTTTGCATTCAAGGTAAAAGCTGACGTCATAACCAACGCCAAATGTTTTACAACCAAAGTATGCTTCAATGAACAGAAGCAAATATAATAGTACGTGACCCTTAGGTCGTTACAAATCATAGTTTCAAATGTATTAAAGTTATGAATGCAAGATAAACAGTTCATGCGATAATAACTCTAGAGCAGCGGGTGTCTACAGCAAGAATAGTACACAGCGGAAGCAACCTTAAGCACCTGAGAAAAACATGCTTAAAAACGTCAACACAAAGGTTGGTGAGCTATAGTTTAAGTATAACAGTAATGTAAGGTAGGCCACGAGATTTCAGTGCTACAAAGAGCGTTTCAAAACAGTATGATAAAGTATATGTTAACCGTGGGCACTTGGTAACTAACTTAACGTTTATACCCCCTGAAAGTACACTTGGCAAGTGCGTATGTATACGAAGTATTAAACACCCGTTAAATGCTAGCGCTACTAGCCCGAGTGGGGATGTCAAACCCTATGGATCCATATCTAAGATTCGCGTTCACCGGTTCAAAAACCAATGACTAAACGTTACCGAGCTAAAGGGAATGTTTCTGCCGTTGTATAACGCACACATATATAAGTTTAAGTACTCGTGCCTAGTATGTAAAACGTAAAATGCGCATGTATTCTCAGTTCCCAAAATAGTTAAAGTAAAAAGGGATGCCATAACTCACAATGATAAAGTAGCGGTAAAGTATGACTAAGGGAAATAAGCAAGTGTGTAGGTCCGGAAAGTCCTCAACCTAAGTCAAATAGTACTAAGTCAGTAAATCGTCCGAATAGGTTTAAAAGTATGTAAATAAGGTCCTAAAGGTCATCATCATTCATCATCAAACAAAAGGCGTAAAGTAAGTTTCGTTTATGAAAGTAGTTTAAAACTAAGTCTGACTTTGATCAGTCACCATGGCCTCAATACCTACTGAAATAAGGTGAGACCAGTGGCCATGGCTCCGTATATGAGTCGTTTAGTTGTGGTAAAAATTACAGAAGGAAACTCGTCTTCGTTTGACCGTGGCGACGGTCTAAGTGCGAGTAGGTCAGAATTCTTAGCACAACGTTAAATGGACATAGTGACGATCGGAGGGCCATAAATCCTAAACCGTAACTCGGATTAAGACGAGTCCTATATGAAAAGTTATCTACTCGAACAGAGCTATCTAAATCATAATTACAGTAGCCTAGGTCGTACGGGTCAGACACAGAAACAGTAAAACTGTAGGTCCGGTGGGTTCTTGGTGTTCGATTCTTATCACGGTTCTCATCCTTGATGCATATAGCTTCAAGTGTACAACTCGTTGATGTGTTTGCATCATCTTAACCAAGGTTTCACCATCATAACACATGTGCAAGTCCAAGACATGTAGCACAACTCATTTAAGTGTTGCAAGTGTTTTGATGAACCAAAGTTACATCAAAGTCTTAGATCCGACACATACATGAACTATGAAAGTAATATTAACCAAGTTTTGACTATTATGATACAAGTGTAAGTCTAAGACATGTAGCACAACTCACTTAAGAGTTGTATGAAGTTTGATGAACCAAAGTTACATCAAAGTCTTAGATCTAACACATACATGAACTTTAAAACTAATAATAAGTTACAAACTTGAAAATAAACTTATGAAATCAAGATCTTAAGTTGTAGAACATAGTTCTTAGTTAGATCTTGAAAATCCTAGACCCAAAAGTCTAGAACTAACATAAGTGTACCAAGTTATAATTAAAGAAAGCTTACTTACATGTTCTTGAACTATTTAAAGTTAACTTTAGTTCAAGATTAATGAGATCAAAGTTAACTAATAACATTTGACCAATATTAACCAACAAAAATGAATTTAAAGTGCATAATATAAAGAAATAAACTAAGTAAGCAAGTTAATAAGTTCATGGGTTTCATACTTTAAAGATTCAAGCCTAAGTCTTGATCTTTAAGAAAGTAAAATTTTAAGTTTACAAACATGATTCACAAGTATGATTTTTACAACCATGAACTTACAATCTTTAAAACTTTAAGGTAGAACATAAACTAGTAAGTTTATGTTCTTGAGTGTTCTTGTAGATACAAGATAAAAGAAGAACAAACTAGTAAGTTTGATCCTTGATAACATGTAAGTAAATAACAACAACTAACAACTACAAATAATTAACAACAAAGAACAAAAGATGATGATGATTATGTGTATATGTAAGTCACGGTTTTGTGACAAGAAAAAGAAGAGAAATATTGTTTGTTACTTACTAGTTTTAGAGAGAATAAGAGAGAAAAGTTGAGAGAGTTTGAAGTGTTGTTGAATGTGTGTGTAAATGAAAGTGAAATGCAAGTAAACAAGTAATAAGGAAATGAAAACAAAACTCCCCTTGTAGCAATGAGAGTGGACGGTTTCTAGTGGGGGAGGGGGGAGAGTTTTACACACTAGTCTCATGCATGTTAAAGCCTTTAAAGTTGGTTAAAATGGGTGCATGCATGGGAATTATGTAGTAACTAGATTCTTCATGCAAATAACTAACTAGTTCCATTTCAAAGTAACACTTACATGAGTTAGTGGGCTAACTAGTTCATTAAAGAAGTAGGTTGGGCTAATTAAGTCCATTAAAGTGAGTGGGGTGGGCTTCTAAGCTCATGTACAATTAAAAGCTCAAGTATGTATGTAATTAACAAGTTAATCCAATTAAAAGCACAAATAACTAACTAATAACCATAGTTAATTAAAATGATTAATAAAACTTAATCATGAATGTAAATAATATCTGAAAATATTATTCGTGTAATGTACGTGTGTCACAAAAACGTTTCGGGCATTTAAAGTCAAGTATGATCAATCATGGTAACAAGTAAATGTAATAGCATACATTCGTTAAATCACAAGTATTAATAATAACAATTATTAATAAGTAAACGTTGAAAAATCCAGGGTCGTTACACTATCTGAATTTAATGGGGAAAAAATTTTAGACTAAATAAAAAACAAATTATCAAAAAATAAAGTTTTTTTAGTGTTTTACCCCTGCTGACAATGAAAAATTTATTAATTTTTTACACTCGTCCCATCTGTATCCGGATTCAAGTTCTGTCACAGATGATGGGGAAATGAGGTAAGTGTAATGGGGGGTGTTTTTTGAGAGGTTGTAGAAAATTTGTGGGTGATAGTGTTAAAATTTGATAGGTATTTAATAAATAAATAATAAAATGTGGAATAGAGAAAATAACTTGAACCAATCAATAATCGACACTTCACCATCACCTTCCTCTCCTCCAGCATTTCAAGATAACAAACGCCTTCAGAGAAATGCCCACAAACGCTCCATTACAGGCGTTTGTTGAGTGTTTGTGATAACATGTAGACGACATAGGGGTGAAAAAAGCCGCGGTACTTAGAGCACCAGGAGTGGAGCATGTCACCCACCATGTCACCCCATGTCACTTAGTGACACCACTCCCCCACCCTAGTCACTTGTGCCTTTTTCTCCCATGTCAGTCGCAATGGCGACGGATATTTACCCCCTTTTTTATTTTTGCTTTTTTTCCAAAAGAATAAATTATTAAATATAATAAAATATTATTTTAACACACTAACTAACACACTAACTGACATAGGTCACCACTCCCCACTTTTTCTTCTGACTCAGCAAATCACATCTGACATGCCAAGTGACCTCAGTCACCAATTTGGTCTAAATGTGTAGTTCATTAAAAAGAGCATCACCGAATTCCGTCACTAAAGTCCATCTTTTTGGTAATAATCATTTTTTAAATTTAAACAATATAAAAAGAACATATTGGTCTTTCATATATTAATAAAATAATTGAAAGCATCTATCCACATGGGCGGGCGTCTGAGCATATATCCAACATTTCACCTATAAGAACACACCATAATCCCTTCATCAAAATCACCCCCCCCCCCCCCCCCCCCCCCCCCCCCCCCTCAATCTTTAATTCAATGGCTTCTTCATCTTTATCTTTAGCTTTCTTATTTTCATTACTCTTTACTGTGTCCTTTTCTGAAGCTAAAACCTCATCTCGCCCATTCCTCAAAGTAACCAAAGATGCAAAAACACTTCAATATGTCACCCAAATCTCTCAAAGAACACCATTAGTCCAAGTCAAACTAAGCCTTGACCTTGGTGGCGAATTCATATGGGTCAACTGCGAAAAAGGCTACGCCTCGTCTACTTTTACTAATCCCATTTGTGACTCTTCTCCATGCCAACTTCTTAACACAACTTCATGCATCACTGCATGTTTTAGTCCACCATCAGTTGATTGCGCCAATAACACTTGTGGAAGCTTCCCCACCAATCCCTTTGGCAGCATCAGTACCTCGGGTCCCATCGTAGGCGACGTATTCGCGATACAATCGACCGACGGGAAAAATGTTCTGCCCATGATTAAAGTCCCAAGTTTTTATTTTGTATGTGGTAGCAACAATATTGATATTGGTCTTGCTAATGGTGTTACTGGTGTAGCTGGTCTTGGCAGGACTAAAATGTCACTTCCAGCTCAACTTTCGTCGTATTTTGAATACGACACGAAATTCGCTCTATGTTTGAGTTCGTCGACCAAATCTAGTGGGGCCGTGTTTTTCGGAGATGGGCCGTATACGTTGCTTCCAAATGTGGACGCGTCGTCTTCTCTTTCCTACACGCCTCTTATAATAAACTCGATTATTACTGGTGGTGGATTTGTGGGCGATGCGTCTCCTGAATATTTCATTGGTGTGAAATCTATCAAAGTTAACGACAAACGTGTTAACTTTAACGAATCTTTGTTGTCGTTTGACGCTGAGGGTAGAGGTGGGACGATAATTAGCACTAATAAACCTTACACAGTATTGGAAACTACAATCTACAAAGCTCTTGTATCAGCATTTGTGAAAGCAATGCCGAAGAACGTTGAAAGGGTACCTAATGTTGCACCTTTTGGAGCATGTTATAGTACCAAGAATATTGGTAGTACTCGTGTGGGTCCCGCAGTGCCTTCGATTGACCTTGTGTTGGAAAGCAAGAACGTTTGGAGGATATTTGGTGCAAACTCGATGGTTGCGGTTAAGAATGATGTTTTGTGCCTTGCATTCGTTGAAGCACGAACAGATTTTGCACCTACTATTCCTGTGGTTATCGGAGGGCATCAAATAGAGGATAATTTGCTACAGTTTGACCTTGAAAAGTCAAGGCTCGGATTCAGCTCTACACTTCTTGGTCGATCAACTTCGTGTGCCAACTTCAATTTTACATCAGCTGTTTGATTAAAACATGAATAAGTTATTTTTTTTTAGAATAAAAACGATTGAGCCATGTAACCTAATTCGTTATGTGTGTTATTGATTTATAAGGAATAAAATATAAAGATTGTTTTATGTTTTATTTATTGATGTTTTGGTATGGTTATACACTTATAGTGGTTAACTATCCAATAGAAGTAACTTTACTCAAGTAGAACTTATGAGAGAAATGATCAGTTTGACTTTGTATTAAACTATGTCGGGTAATTGGGTCGGGTCAAAACGGATTTGGGCCCAAATGAGTTGAGGCCCAAATAGGTCAGAGTTTTTAGACAGGTCAAACAGGTCAGGTCAAGACCCGCTTATTTTCTAAAATTTTACAAGACCGACAACTGGTTTTACAACCATGACCTAATAACAACATAAAAACTGTCTTTAGAGATCACGTTCCTAAGACTTCTGTCACCATCATAGAGTTGAACTAATTCGAGTTCTAATTTCTAATTTTACTATCTGCCAGGAGACTTGGCACAACCTCTACTTCAACGTCTCAGTAGTTCATTCATGTTAAAATCTTTAAAGAACACGCCATTAACTGAGCTTTCGGACCAATGTTCCCCCCACCGAGTAGTTTACAAGTTTTAGTTTTGACTTTTGGTCATCCGTCTAATGTCTAATTTGCAGCAAGACTCAAAAGGCCAGATGACTTATACAGTCAAACAAAATGTAAACTAATTTTACAATTTAAAGGTTGAATTTCACTGCTGCATATAACTTTGAAATCAGATACTATTTCTAGTTCAGGACATGTCAGCTTATGAAGTCGTAGGATCAAATTCTGCAAGAAGCTCAACCAGTGAGGAAGATGACTAATGGGCTAGTGGCTCAAAAGGTGGTTCTTAAACCAACACACCAATGGTTAGCCATAGACAATATCTTAAAACGCAGAATCAAACAATGATATAGTCATACAGATATGATCATTTTTGCACATATGCAATTTGACATAAACTACACAAGTGTCTTTTATACTAATAAATTGAGTTAATGTGCGGTAAAAATTAAAGGAAAGTAAATGTAGAGTAGAAAATAAATCAAAAACCTGGAACAAAAGCGGCTTCAAATCAATTAAATCTCCAACCGACTCACCATTCATTTAATCAATCATCTTCACCTCATTTTCATTATCACAGCCTTATCATAACTTCGCGCACTTCAGCATCCTTCTCAGACCTAATTTTTTCGGGCGAGAGGTCGGTTTGTGCGGCGGAGAGGAATTGTTCGAGTGACACGTGAAGTGATGATAGCTGTTGGTTTTCAACAAGTAGTGATTGAATTCGGTGGTGGTGATTTGTGATTGTGATCGTGTGTTTCTCCGTCCACCCGTTCACCCTGTTTCCACCACCTATGGTACCGGAAAAATATAATGGTGTTTATTTATTTATTTTTACTTGTCTTCATACTGGGATGGACCCGTCAATGAATTTCAAGTGTTAGTGGGCCCTGCAGGTTGTGGATATTTCTTTGTGTTACAATTGTGTCAGACCGAAACAACGTGTTAGTTGACAAGATCCTAGATATATTTGACATCTCAATTGAAGTAGCCCCTATTACCCTATCTTGTATTAAATCCTCCCTTCTCATTGGCTAAAAAGAAATTGTTCATACTATTCATCATAAGTAATTTAAAGAAAGTCAACTGGTGAGATTATATATATATATATATATATATATATATATATATATATATATATATATATATATATATATATATATATATATATATATATATATATAACTATTACTATAATAGAATTTATTGTATTTGCATAACTTTTGTAGACCACTAGACCAATTATTTTGGGCTTCACATAAATTCTGTCCCGTTCTTTATTTTTATAATATTATTACAAAGGATTAAATGCAGACAGCACTCAAACGTCCATCACTTTGTACCTCTTAGTCTTCGCTTCCATACCTCGCTACCATACGCCATCAACATCCGACATCTGCATCTTTGCGTGTTTATTCTCTTCTTCTTTTTCTTTACCCAAATATCATCACATCCATCATCACATCGATCCATTTCAAAATCAATAGACAATCACATCCATCCAATACTGTAACATCCTCAATCGGGCCTAGTTGTAAGATTACTATTTTGCCCTTAAGTTAGTATTATGTTACTATATGCTTTTATTTTTATTTAATATTTATTATTATTTAATGATGTGGTTAGGACCAGTTTGTGACAAGGGTCACAGAACAGGTTTATTTATTTAATTTGGACTTCGTTTAGGTTGCCAAATGTTGTACGAATGATATCAGATAACTGATAAATGCCCGTGTATCGCACAGTGTGGGAATTAAACCCAATTAAGTGACTAGTGCTGTCTCTCTCTTGCATTTTTCCAGAACCATCTCACACACACACACACACACCATACTTTCCCTTCCACCTACAATCAAACCCTAATCCTTAATCTTTATCTAGAGCTCAAATTGTTCATATCTTTGTGTTCCTTGTGATTCACTGATTCTTTTAAGGTAAGAATCACAAGCTTCCATGCTCTAATCTTTGAGAAATTTAAGGTTTTGTGTTAGTTTTTATAAAAGTGTAAATTTGTGTCAAAACAAGTGATGTTATGGTCAAATTGTTGTGGGTTTTGAGTCTATAACAAGTAGTAAACAAGTTGTGGTCGATTTTGGT